>NW_026267267.1:10835-11184 GCF_000697945.3 Frankliniella occidentalis | reverse complement strand
CTTCTGTCTCTTTCACACACACATACACACACGCGCGCGCGCCTCGACGCCACACAAGATGACGCGCGCGGCCGGACCCGAACGGGGGATGACTCGCAAACGGCGCGCCAAACGGAAAAGGGAAGAAGATAGTGGAGTAGAGGCCCCGGGAGGAGGAGGGGAAGAAGAGGGGCACAAAACTGGCCTGGCCGCGCCTCCAGAGCCCCCCAGCCCGCGGTCGCTCTATCCGCCGTGGCCTAGAGGCCATCACACTCCCTCAAATCCTCCTTTCGCTTCGCGCTCCCCTCTCTGCAAACACAACAAACCCCAGCTCGCTTTCTCTGTTTCTCTATGCGCGGCTCCCCCCCCC
>NW_026267267.1:2908-6145 GCF_000697945.3 Frankliniella occidentalis | reverse complement strand
CTCCCTTCCCCCGCCCTCTCAACTCCCACGCGCGGCCGATTGGCAACGAGGAGGACGAGAACAGTCACATAATGACAACAACAATAAACGTATAAAGTGTACATGAAGCGAGTGTGGAAGTGGAGATGGTATTGCATTGTCTATAACAGGAAACAAGCGAGCAACAAGCGGCGGGGACAGATGATGAAGGGGGAGGGACCGGCGGGGAAGGGGGGGTCAGGAGGGGTCAGGAAGAGACGTGAAACACGCGTGCGCTCTGCTGCTACTTCATTGACTGCAGCGCGACAGTCGATTGTCTTTGACGTCGTGAATGAGCGTTCGTTGAATGACCGTAGTACGTCGGACTACTTTTAATGCTATTGTTGTCCGTGAACGGCATGCAATGCACATCCGGTGCGACGGTCAGCAGCAAGGCGGATATCTGGAGCACCACTATCGTCACTCTCAGGTCGGGCCGTCTGTCTGTTCGGGGCGCCGTAACGAAGTCCGTGCCGTGCGGGTCAGCCTGCTGTGCTCACTGAGCTGCTCCCTTTGGCGTCGTCGGCGGGCGTCATTCCTCCCCTCCGCAAACACCCACATCCGCGTAGCGCAGCGGAGCGGCCCTCACCCCCTCCGTCCCTCCTCCAGCCTCCGGCCACTCCCCGTCGCTCTAAGGCTGCATTTCCTCCTCCGTGCTCTCTCTCGCTCTTTCTCTCTCTCTCTCTCCCCCCCCCCCCCCCCCCCCCCCCCCCCCGCCCCCGCTCCCCGCCTGGCGATCCGTCACGCTGTTTGCACAGAGTGCGTGACAACGACGCCTTCGCCATGTCTCTATATCTCAGTCACACGTCACACACACACACACACACACACACGCATAAGGGCCCTCCTGGCGTCCTGGCGCCTCACGGATGAATGGAGTAGACCACCCCCGCAACACTAGAGCGTATGGCGTATGCTACGAAAGTGAGTTCTAATCGCTCTAATTGAGAAAGTGCGGAAAGAGAGAGGGAGCGGGGGGGAGGGGAGCTGCTGCAGCAGCGGCTCTTGCGTATGCGGCGGGGAGGGCGTCGGAGGGGAAGGGTCGCTTGCGGAAGGGCATGGGAGATAAAGAATGGTCACGTCCAAGTGGCGGGAAACACACGCAGCGCGGCCAGAGTAGGAGGAGGGGAGCGGCAGAAGAGGAAAGGGGCGAGGAGGAGAGGAAGGAGGGGTAATTCGTGGCCCACTGATTCTCTTCCCGTCCTCCCCCACTTCTCTCCTCAGCATGTTGCCCGACGAACCCCTCATAAACAGAGTGCTGCTGCGGCGGTGCACTGCCTCGCTGCTGCTGCTGCCACCACCTCCGCCGCCACCGCTGCTGCTGCCGCCACTGCTGCTGCTGCAGGGTCCCGACAAAAGACCCCCCAGCCTCGGCCTGGCCTCCCTTGCCCATCCAGCCCCCACAGCCGAGCCAGGCCAGATGAAAGAGAAGTCCCCGCACCCTCCCCTCTCCTCCTGCTTCCTCCCCGCCCCTCCAATCCTCTACTCTCCTCCTCCCCTCCCTGGCCTGCGTGTTGGTTTGGTCAGGACACGCCGCCGGCCGGCGTGCAGAGCAGCGCGCAGTGCGGCGTGGCGTGGCGTAGCAGCAGCAGGAGGAGCAGCAGCACGAGCAGAGCAGAGCAGTCGAGCAGTAGTGCAGCAGCAGCAGCGGCAGCGCGGTGCAGTGGATGTGTGCCGCCGAGCAGCCCGGAGGTCGCCGTCGATACCAGCACCATCTCGTCGACCAGCGGGCCGTCGGCCGTCTTCGTCAAGTGCGTGTTTCACGTGCTCTGAACATCAGCAGCCTCCCCGACGAACTCGAGCACACGACGTCATCCGCGGCCACCACCGGGTAGGGCGGCCTGCCGCCGAGGACCGCCGCCGGACGCCAAAGAAGCTTCCTGCTGCACCTCTTCAAGGTCAGGATCGCGACCCCTGCTGCATCAAGGCGGCTGACGGCGCCGCCTGCAGCGACCGCCGCACCAACAGCAGCGGCCGCGGTATCTCTGCGCCGCGCGGGGGGCGGATCTGTCTGCATAGCGTCAACCCGTCCCGGGCGCCGCCGCTCTTTCGTGCCAGTGTCAGTGTGTGTGCCGGCGCGTGCGTGTGTGAGCGCGAGTGTAGTGTGTGCAACTTGTGCAAGAGGACGGCCACAATGCCCTCGACAAGGATGCGTGGATATCGAGCGGGCCCTCCTCCTAGTTGGCGTGTTCTTCTTCTGCTAGGTGAGTTAAGGCGTTGTGTGTGTGTATGTGTGTGTGTGTGTGTGTGTGTGTGAGAGAGAGAGAGAGAGAGTGAAAGAGCAATGGCAATCATGAAAAATTTATATAAACGAAATACCAGGTGGCTGATTAACCCCACTTCTGTAGTTAGACTGTACCGCACGCACGAGTGCGGGCGGGTTGCCTACTCGCCCGGCCCATAAGGCGCCGTAGACAGGGGCGATAGGCAAGCCCGCCTTGTGCGGTGTGCGGTGTAAGGTGTACCGCATGCAGGCGTGCGCGCCGGTCTGCCTATCGTCGTCGACCAAGACGCCGTACGCCCCGGCCGAATAGGCAGCCCGCCCACACGCCTGCATGCGGCACAGTATCACTCCAAAAGTGCGCGGGGTTAATCAGCCGCCTGGTGCATCTCTCTTACGACGAGTATTTACGGAGTAGAACTCAAACTAATTGAGTTCGTTTACATCTGCTTTGTACTTTATTCATTGTGTCGGCTTTTTTATACTTTGCATCAAAGAGTGAAAAGGACCACAAAGTGTAAGCAGCCAGAGCCAACTGCCGCTGCAGAGGGTGCGTAAGGGTGCGCAGTTGCGCAGTGCAATCTCTGTGTACTTAATTTCATTTTGCTTCAACCCCATTTCCCCCCTTTCTTCATTGAATTAAGTTTATTGTCGCGAAATCAAGTTTTTTTTTCTTTCTTTTTTTCAATGACGAGGGTGGTGAGATAGCGGGAGGCGGGGGTGGAGAGGAGAGGGTGTGTCCAGTCTAGGGAGGCTGTCCAAGCGGCAGTCCTCTGAGCAAGGGGCGAGGAGAGGGGGGGGGGGTAAGTGACCCCGCCCTGCCCCGCCCCGCCCCGCCTTGCACGGTTGCTCCGTGCACAATGCACCTCGTCGCGACAAAGCGTCGTGTCCCCTTGCTTCCAGAAATTGCGAGGCGAGCACGGAGAGGCCGAGCGGCCGAGCTCCGACGGGGGGACGAAGTCAGTGACACGGAAAATGAACTTTTGCCATCGCCGGTT
>NW_026267267.1:2182-2833 GCF_000697945.3 Frankliniella occidentalis | reverse complement strand
GGGGGCGTAGGGAGGGGGCGCAACTTCTTAGTTCAATCTCAGGCCGCCATCAGAAAGTTGTTGACGACGATTCGGGTGCGGGACCGCTTGGTACAGGAGGGAGGCAGGCTCTCGGCGTCGGTGCACGGCACAGCGCACACAGCCAGGAGCAAGGACGTGACGTGGCGTGGCGTGGCGGGCCTCCCCGGACGGAGTATGGAGTCCGAACGGTTTTCTAATGAATACGCGGAACCTTTTGCGGAACCCCAAACAGTGCATAACGGGGACACTGAGGCAAGGGGGGTGGGGGAGGGGACGAGAGGGGACGAGAGGGGACGAGACGGCCGTAAATCAAATGTAAATGTCAACCAGGTGATCTCCGCACTGATATATATCTGAGGGGAGCTAGACCCAACGGGGTATGGGGAGGGAGGGGGGGGGGGGCAGCCCGGTATGGGAATGTACACTCATACCGCTGACCGGGGCACTCGGGCGGGTTGCCTACCTACCGGGGGAGGCGAGCGGCGGCGGCGTTGAAGGGGAGGCAGGCGCGACAACCGACTGAACCACTGTTGTGTACGTGCTGCGGTGGGAGATTCAATCATGATCCTCCTCACATTATTTCTTTCTCAACGGCCGCTGCCGGGCTCCCCGGCCGCCCGATCTCCCCCC
>NW_026267267.1:0-1717 GCF_000697945.3 Frankliniella occidentalis | reverse complement strand
GTGTGTGTGTGTGTGTGTGTGTGTGCGCGCGTGCGTGCACGAGCGCGAGCTCTCCACACGCCTCGCCACCGCTGCCAACGAAAAAAAAACAAAATCGAGAATTTTATCTCGTGACGGTGTTTATTATTTTTATTTTCATTTTGCGATACATCCGCACAAGCTAACCTCATTATACATTATGTGTAGCAATATAAAACGAATATAGGTCGGGCGTGATTCTAAAAACCTAGGGAGAAACAAGGGCAGCCCACATGCATCGCGACTGAATAAGACTTCGCTTTCATTTAACTTTACGTGCAGCGTACATGGTACAAAACCATGCAAAACGTATAAATGAGTGTTTACTGCTGCTTATTTTTTTTTTCATTTAATCCCTTGTCATCCCCTTCCCTCTCGAACGTGATTTCTACGCGCTCAGGCGGCTACCGCTGTAAGTCGCGAGTAAGCCCGATTTACTGCTGACGTTTCAAAACGGGTTACGGTTGGCAGCGTATACAACCCATTGCACCTGTTGGTTGAAAGTGGGTTGGATCCGACAGGTAAACTCCCCCCCTCAGCATTCCCGGACAAACGCCCTCCTCGTCTCCCCCGCGGCCATTCCTAAAACGCCCCGATCCATTTTTTTCTCCAATAAGCCTTTTTTTATGATAACAAATTTGTATTTATTGCATCAGATTGCAAGCAAAGATGAGGGGGGCGTTGGGGTGGGGGTGGAGGGGAAGGGGGAGCCCTCCTCACATTTCTCTGAGAGCAGCTTACGCGGACAGGCACGGAAGTGCAGCCCCGGCGGGGCCGGCTCGCCCTATAGCTCTCTCAGAGGGCTTAGCGACAGCCGTTCCCTTTAACAAGCAACGCGCTCGAAAAATAATGAAGGCATTGCGCAAGGGTGCAGAGGAGACTGGCGGCTGTGCCGGCGGGAGAGCGGGCAGGAGAGCGGCGCTGCCGGAGGGACGACGACGACGTCTTCTGCTTTACTTTTAGCCTTACGCAAAGCAGTGAGAACAGAGACGGGGGGCGGGGCAGAGGGGTGCGTAGGAAGGGGGATGACGACAACGACAAGAGAAAAGTGGGTCGAAATAAGTCGTCCTGCTGCCTCGTTGTGTAGTGTTTGCGTTATAGTTTTGCCGACTTGATTGTTTGTAGGGGCGGAGGGAATATTTCGGCCCTTGCTCCAAATCTCTGAACACCCAGCAGAGAGAGAGACGATATAAGTCTTGCAAATTTCTGACCGTGCAGCCAGATTTATTGCGAAACGCTTCAAAAGGGGTGACATTTTCTTGGTCCCGGAGTTCTACTGTTTCATTTTTAAATGCCTGAGACATTAATAATAAGGATGAAAGCTCATCACCCTTTGACTGAAGGTGCCCAGGGCCCAGACGTTTGTGTTACTGTATTTTCGTTTCATTACGCCGAGTTGTGTGTGTGTGTGTGCGTGTATCTTGCGCAGAACTATACCTCCTCCGCGCCGAGGCTTCAGCACAGCAGCTCGCCCGGGTCTCCTAATGACTGCGAATAGTGTTTCCCTGTGACTGCGCGCTCTCACTGCGAATAATACGGCGCGGCGCGGCTCGGCTCGGCGGCGGCGGGCGCGGTGTTTTGCCCATCTCATCGCACAGCGGCGGCGCTGCGCGGCGCTCCTCCACCTGTCCCACCCTCTCTCTACAACTGCGCGGCCGCCTGTGTCAACAACGTCTTCCATCACATGTTAATTCCGCCA
>NW_026267266.1:644918-646164 GCF_000697945.3 Frankliniella occidentalis | reverse complement strand
TATTATAAGATTTTGTATCACCGATACATATTACTGTATCACAGTGCTCGGATACAGAAAACTATATCAAATTGGATACAAAAATCTGTAATTTTTCTTAGAGTGTATAACAACGCTAAAACTTTCAGATCGCACATTCAAATCGTCCTCGAGTAATCGTGAGTACAAACAAACAAAGTGAACGCAGAAAGATGGGTGAGCACAGGTGTCAGCGGACAAATTCGTACGTTCCTTATAAACTAACTAAATACAAATTCTAATTTATTTGAAACAGGTTTAATCGGATAAGAATATACCCCGACCACACGTGAAAAGATCTGTTTCTACATACAATTTACGCTTTCGTCACTATGCAACACAGAATGTACACTGCAGCCTCAATAAATGCCTTTAGTGAAGTTTCCTGAAACAAAACTTCCATTGATGGAAAGAGATCAGTTTTCCCGCCATCGCGAACGGCACGCCACTGCCTTGTTGTGGCGCCAACGGGCGCGACGGTGGTGGTGGAGGGGGCACATCCATTCATTCTCACGGTCAACGTGAATGAACGTACGGTACTCCGGAAGGACCCCGCCCCGCCCCGCCCCGCTACACGCCACGCTACACGCTCGCTCTGCGCCGGTGGCACCTTGATGCAATGACATACACTCCGTGCATTCTGCGACCGCCATTGAACAACGTCCTTTAGCTACACACGCACAAATTACGCAAAAAAATGGGGACAGGAGAAAATACTGGCTACTGGCAGGCCGGGGCGGACTGCGGCTAAGTGAACAATAACGAGTGTCGCATCGCCCCCTGGTTCGCACCGATAGATTCGTACGTTCTGCGCCAACGCCAACACGCCAATACGAGCTTCCAATCCGATCCGACAGAGACACGGGGGCTTATAGGGCCATGGCCGCGCGCTGCGTCACTGTTAGCTGCTTTGATAAGCCCATTACATGTCGACCTTGTCTACCGTTATGCGTCGATCCGCGCAGCAGCAGCAAGCGCCACGACACGCCACGGCCGAGCGCCGAGCCATCATCATGATGGGTACGTAGACTCTCCACGCAAACGGACCAAACTGTTTCCCCTAGGCATTCGTTTCAACGAGACGTTATTTGAAAATACCTAGAATGATTTAGATCAGAACATGGCAGCATTTGCTCTGAAAACCCAAGTGTGTACTTGAACACACAATATTCTGCATACCTACATGTATGCAGAATATTCTGTGTACTTGGTCAAGTACACAGAATAT
>NW_026267266.1:638534-642733 GCF_000697945.3 Frankliniella occidentalis | reverse complement strand
TAAGACCCGTCTAGCCTTACAAACAATCGCTTTGCAATACGAACAATTTCTTTGCAATACAAAGAACGAAAATTGTTCGTAACGTTGCAAAGTATCTAGTTCGTCAGCTTTTTACAGTGCACTAGCATCCACGAGGGGGAAATCACTTGCGAAATAGTTCGTACACCTTCCCCCGAAATAAGTCCGAAATACAGGCGAAATAAAGGCGAAATAGAGCGAAATAGACCCGAAATAGATGCGAAATAGTCGGTTAAATGGTCGCGAAATACCTCTGAAATACTCCGAAATAGGCGAGAAATGACCGAAATGGCAAGAGAAATGACCGAAATGGCAGAAGAAATACCACGAAATAGCCCGTACGCTACGAACCCAAGTGATTTCCCCCTCGAGCATCCATGGAGTCGATGAATGCAAACACCTGAAATAATGGGTAATTGATGGTTTGTTTGATTGAAGGCTTCCTTCAACCCGATATTCACCACTCACCTCATTGCTACAAGCAACAGCTTATCAACATTAGGTGTGTGCCGTTAGACACGTTAGAACTTCACTGTAAATCGGTAAGTTGCCAACCTTATTTCCCATGTCGTGTCGTCTACGACTAAATCGCCTTACGGCCTGAGGGGGCAGGTAACCCTCACCTGTCCGAATGTGTGCTACAGCTTGGCGGCTTTTCGGATTCCTCTGAATAATTTACTTATTTTAAAGAGAGCAAAATCTCGGAGACTGGTCTGGAATGCTCTCACAGGACAGAAATTAGTCTGGACATGTCTCCCATCATTAGACGACACAGTATCCAGCAGGGCGCCGTCTAGGCTAACCCGGGCGTGCGGCCAAGGTATGCCGCATCGCGCCACCGCCGCCAGTTCGATGGCCGGGACGGGTGCGCGGAGGCCGGCGGAGGCCGGGGACGGGGAGTCTGCCGGCCAACGCACTGAAGTCTCCCGCAGCACTAAAACACCAGAAAGGCACAAAAGGGGCGAAAAGCACGACGTCATGATGCCGGCGAGTCTCTCGCGCAACAACACACGAAGTCAATGAGTCGATCAGCCGGCAGGCGTCGCCGTGGGGCCGCGGGGCGGGGCAAAGCAGTCCGGGGCCGACCAAGGGGCCGACCAAGGGGCCGATCCGACCGGCCGGATCCAATCTCCTCTGATGCGAGTGATTCGTCTCTCGCAAAGCGAAATAACCACGCCGGGTATCGTCACCAGATGGGGCGCCGTGGACGCCTAGCGTCGCGCCGGAAGAATATCATCCAGTCGTCGTAAAAGTAATCGGCGCCATTTCCGGCGACACAACGCACTGATTGGCGCAGAGCACACGTGTGGTGTGGACGAGCATCGATGGTCAAACAGCGCGGGGCAGAAAGATGGTTTCCCTTCGGGGCATCGTGTGGCCAGTGCTGGCAACTTCCATAATACCCTTCAACCCTCCGCAGGGGTCAAGATTGAAATGCATTAAAGACAGTGTGCCGCTCAATCAGCCGTCCCCACAGGCCACGGCCTGGAGGTGGCGAGGCCGGGGCCCGCGGGGCGCAGCGGCGCAGCGGCGCAGCGGCGCAGCAGTCTCGGTGAGCGGCTGAGCGCCGCGCTGTACACTACTCTGGAAACGAAAGATTGTCCACCAGCTTCAACTGCAGGACCATGGCGTCCTCCAGGACGTCCTCAAAAAGTGAAACCACATACGTCGGATACGCATGGTTTTAAAAATGTTGGGTGCAGAACACCCTTTTTCGGTCTCACACTTTACCATACTCTCTAAATAGCAAGGGTCAAATTTTGTCCATCGCAAGATGCGTCTGTGAGCATCTTCCAAGATGCAATTTCGAAACTTGAGTAGTGACAAATTTGTACTTAAGTTGGGAAAAATTAAAATTCGTCCAGCAGAAGATTGCATTTTGTTACTACTAGAATTCAAAATTGCACCTTGCACACAGATGCATCCTGCAATGGACAAAGATTGTCCCTCGGCATTTAGAGTGATAGGACACCTTGATGCCGCAGTCATAACTGTTGAACAGTCTGCTCACACTTCAGTTTCCAGAGTACGCTCATTGATTTGGTTCCTGGAAGCAGCGAGCAAGGCGGAGGAGCGGGTGCCTCTAGGCCCAGCATGCACTCACCAACTTGGGAAGCGGTGCACGTATGGTGTCTCGAGACGGACGGGCGGGGCGGGGCGGAAGGAGGCGTACCGACGCAAGCTCACTTCACTCGGCGCGCTGCGCGCGGAGAGTCAGTGACCCCCTTCTCTTCCCTCCTCTCTCTCTCTCTCTGAGAGTGATTAGTCGATACGTGGGGCCGTGCGTGCCTGCGTGTGCGCGTGTGCGCGCCCGCACCACCAAACAGAAAACGGGACGACGTTGTTTATTAAAGGGATTACATCGGTGGCGGCGGCTCGGTGTGATTGCACACGCTATTATCAATTACAGGTGGTGCTCCCTTGCACGGGGTGGGTGGCGTTGCCAGGGCTGCTCACCGCAAGACAAGCTCTTAACGAGAGTAGCCGTTGTCTCTGGACCGGGGGCGAGGGGCGTGGCTGGCCGGCCGGTCACAGCTCTTCTAAATCATGGCAAAGGTCACCACACACCGCGCCCTGCCGGTGCCACCGGTCGTGCAGATATTGACCCCATTGGCCATTGCGGTGATTTGTTGCTCCATTACTCACGTGAATACCAATGGGTCCGCGTCCCCGCAGGGATCTCACTTACAACTTGTTAAATTTTCTCACACGAAAAGTGCTCAGCGTTCCATTTCCCTTTCCGACACGCTCTTATATCAACAAAGTTATGATAATTTCTATTCCCTCTCTCTCTCTTTTACCTTTCAGCCCTCGTCTTTCCGCCAAGCCCGCAGTGAACGCGCGGTAAACGCCCACGCTTATTTCCCCTTGTTCCCTACAGCATGACCACTATGTGGTCACGCTCCCATGTTTTGTGATAGGGACCAAAAATGAGTCGCAGGGAACGTGTCAAAGGAATTACCAATTTCTCTATAGTTAAATTATTTTGCCAATATACTAGTAGCAAAATTTGTTTCAGCTGTCATTCTGCGGTTGCAACGACAATTTTGTTGCTATAGCACACATTTTACTATTACTGGAACTGCACAGAGAAATATCAAAGACACAGCAATCTTTATTTCACTTATTTAGCGCAAACGCTCGCTTTAGGTAGCAGAACTTTACCATACAACTCGAGCAACGAAACATGCTTGCATATCGCTAACAGAAGAACACCAGACGGTTTCTGTTGAAAGCTGTGCAGAACAGCAGAACGCCCTCGGGGCGGTAATGTGTTTCGGACGATTCTGCTTTCCAGCAACTGGGGTTATGATAAGGGCGGAAGTGAGCGTGGAGTGGTCTCCTTCACTCTTGGACGCGAGCCGGAACACATCCGGTCGCTAAACGTCATCTGTGCAAACGCCCGCCTTCCTCTTTTCCGTGACGCGCGCGCGCCCGCCCACCCGCCCGCACACACACATGCACACGTCGTCGTACGAGCCCGTGTGCGAGTGTGGGCGGGTGTGAAGCCTCGGTAATACAAGCGCCGTACTCGATCACTATCAGGAATAAGCCATGTCCAGTCGTGTGGGGGAGGAATACCCAAGAGGTTGGCCGCCACTACCCCCTCCCCAACGGCCGCTCGACTTGTTTCGAATTCCAGCGCGATGCGAGACTGCTGGATGAGCTTCGAGCATCCGCCAAGCACAACCCCCCAAGATGTGCGTCTGTGTCGACCTTGAAATCCACCCCTCTCCTCCCAACGATACCCTCTCTCGCTCTTCCCCCTTCTTTCCCATTTTCCCATATCTCCCCCCTGAAATCCTTTACCCCCTTTCGCTGAACAGAGAGAGAGCCCATCCTCCCCCCCCCTCTCAGCCCCCAAAACAACAATATCCTTTATTTCCCGCGAGGGGCCCTCCCCACCCCGCAGCGCCCGGACGGACCGGAGGACAAAGGGCTAATGAAGGAATCCTCCACTTTAGCGAGACGCCTCTCAGATTGTGGGCCGAGCCGGGCTCTAGAGCAGGGCGGGGTGGGGCGACAGAGGACGGGGCGAACAGCGAGGCGAACAGCCATCAGAACTAAGTTTTCTCCATAACAATGACAGGGCAACTTTTCCGGCCCGTCGCGCCGCCGCCCCGCTGCGCCCGGATCTCCCGGAGGCAATAAGGAAAACTGCCCTCGACGAAGAATACGCC
>NW_026267266.1:633503-634993 GCF_000697945.3 Frankliniella occidentalis | reverse complement strand
TCCCTCCGCGATGCACTCATGCAAGCCGAGAAGGAGCATGCTGCTGACGACAGAGGAAGCTCGCCGAAGCGTGCTCGTCGCGCAAGCACTAGCCCCACGGCCAAAAAGCTCGACGAGCTTGTGAGGTCTGTGAACGCGGGTCACCAGAACCTCGCTGACTTGAAGGCACGCTGGGAAAAGCAGCAGTCAAGTCAGAAGGAGGAGACAAAAGAGCAGCGACAGCCACAGCAACAAGCACAATCTGGCAACCAGAAAAAGGGGCAAAATTGGACTCCACGAGACATGTCCACCGTGACTTGTTATGCCTGTGGAGGGAAAGGTCACTACAAGTGGCAATGTGCTAACGTTGTTGGCTGTGCTGACTCGAGGGGGAAAGGTGGACAGGGAGCCGCCCAGGGTCAGTCCCAGGGCAAGCCGCAGGGTCAGTTCCCAGGCCAGCCCCCGTGCGTCGTCTACTATGTACCCACCGCTGCTCCTGCGTCGAATGGGTTGCCTGCCCAACAGGCGCCCGCTCAGGGTAAAGGGGAGCGGAAAAAGAACCGCAAAGGCGGTAAGAAGGACGCAACTGCAGAGGGGAAAGACGCCGGCTCATCTGGTTCAAAAAACTAGATGGTGCCGCGCGTCCCTCGGCCCCCAGCAATGCTACCCTGAGGACCGCGGCCACCCCCACCCCTGATAAGACTTCAGACCTACCCGTCTCAGTGCCGTCCCCCGTGATCAGCTTGCTGGTCAACGGGACGAGAGCACGTGCTGTTGTTGACGGGGGGTCCACGATCACTCTATTTCGGCATGGTCTGCTCCCAAGCCTGAAGTTAGAGCGATCGCACATTCGAATGCGACAAGCCGCCCAGCAGGCCGCCCCTCTCCTCGGGCCTGCCGTGGTGAAGCTCACCATTGATGGCATTGTTTTCGAAACCTGGGCCTTTGAGGCGGACATCGCCGAGGACATGATTCTCGGTCAAAACTTCATTGTGTTTTACGATGTCCGTCCAAATCCAGGCTTGAATTCCATCGGAATTCATAAACTACCGAAATCTAGATGGCGAGCTCCCCTAGTGGTGCCCTATCGCTTGGAGGACTCGTCTGGTACCACGCCGCCCTTCGCGACGTTGCGCTCTGCTGTCCAGGAGGAGATAGCTCCTGGGCAGAGCATAGTCATCGAGGGAGTGTTGCGTGCGTGGGAGTCGCTAGTCGCACTGCCTGCTGCCCCGCGGCCGCGGACCCAGGGTTCGGTCTGTCCCGACCGGGTTCGTACCGACGGGTGCGGGGTGTCCAGCACTTCACCCCAGCCCGCCGATGGCGTCGACCGCTCCAAGGCCAAGGAAAGGTCGCCGCTGGTGCCCGGCCCCCACCTCGTCAAAAGGCGTACGGGGAGCGGGCCGCCACCTGTACTCGGCCTGGCGGGCCAACCAAACGCTGTGCCTGCGCGTCGCGTGGCAGCAAGGCGACTTGCGCCGGCGAAAGCAGGGCGCTACACCCTGTCGCCGCCG
>NW_026267266.1:632443-632848 GCF_000697945.3 Frankliniella occidentalis | reverse complement strand
CTGACGGAGGCCCTGAGCATGCGAAGCGGTGGAAGTAACCGGCGCTTGCCTGCCTACACTGGGAAAACTGATTACTCCCTGTACCGTTATCGGTTCCTCGAGCACTCTCGCCAGTGCGGCTGGTCCAACCGCCGCCGAGGCCTAGAGCTGTCCCTGCTCCTCACCGAGGACGCGGAAGCCGTGCTGCGGCACCTCCCCGACCGCAAAAGGACTGATTTCGAGACCTTGGACGCCGCGCTGAAGCTGCGCTTCTATCGCGACGTCAACCGGGCTGAGGCCGAGCGGCGCTACGCGTCCTTGAGGCAAAAGGCAGGGCAGTCTCTGCGTCAGTTCGCAGCAGATGTCAGTGACACCACACTGGAGGCGCACCAGGGTATGTCCCAGGATGCCCTCCAGCAATTAATG
>NW_026267266.1:627672-632393 GCF_000697945.3 Frankliniella occidentalis | reverse complement strand
ACCCCTCTACTTGACGACGTAGCTTTCGGCGGCCGAGACTTCCCGGAGCACTTGGAGCTCATGAGGGCCATGTTTTCTCGGTTTCGCCAAGCAAACCTGAAAATTAAGCCGTCCAAGTGCACCCTGGTGACCAGAGAGCTCCAGGTACTCGGCCACCGCGTAACAGCTGCCGGGGTCAAGACGGACCCGGCCAAAGTGGAGAAAGTCCTCCACTGGCCGGTGCCCCGAACTGTGACCGAGGTCAAGCAGTTCTTGGGACTCGCGGGCTTCTACTCGCGGTTCATTGAGAACTACGCGGGTATTGCCGGCCCTCTGCACCACCTCACCCGAAAAGAAAATGACCCGTTCAAGTGGACAGCGGAGGCGCAGCAGTGCTTTGATAAACTAAAGCGCCTGCTCACCAGCGCCCCGATCCTGTCCTTGCCGGACCCACAGGGCGGCAAAATGGTGCTTATGACCGACGCAAGCCTAAAATGCATCGGTGCTGTCCTGCTTCAAATCCAACACGGCGAGGAGAGGGTGCTGGCGTACCACAGCCGGGTACTTCAACCGGCTGAAGTCAACTACTGCATCACGCAAAAGGAACTACTGGCCATCAAAGATGCCATAGAGACGTGGTACCATTTTTTGGCTGGTGCGGAGTTTGAGGTTAGGTCGGACCATAAGGCCTTGATGTGGCTCAAGTCCTTGAAGAATCCCACAGGAAAGTTAGCCCGCTGGCTTAACTTCCTGGAGATGTTCAAGTTCACCATCCTCTACACCCCGCCCAGCCAGATAGTCCCAGCTGATGCCCTCTCCCGCTACCCTGAGCGCCCCTGCGGCGAGTGTGACAAGTGCGCCCGCATCGAGGAGGTCGACACTCAGGCCTCGGACAAGGCCGCCGATGGCGTGTGTCGCCTGGTGTGCCTGCCCGAGCCTGAGTTCGACCCCGTCGAAATGATGCACGCTCAAAACACCGACCCAGACATAGCGCCCGTGCTGTCCGCCGTGCAGGCAGGCCGGAAGCCTACTCCAGAGGAGGCTGCCGAATTCAGCCCGGATGCACGTGCGCTGTGGTTGCAGTATGAGTCACTTGAGCTCAAAGACGGCCAACTGCACCGCCGATTCGAGCACCAGAGCGGCGACCCGGCCCGAGACCGACTGCAGCTCGTCCTGCCTAGGAGCAAAGTGGAGGAGGTGCTGTCCCTCTACCACGACGCTCCTGGCAGCGGCTCGCACTTCGGCATCCACAAGACCATTGCGCGCGTGCGGGACCGGTTCTACTGGCCCAACTACAGCCAGGACGTGCTGGACCACATTGCGGCCTGCATCCCCTGTGGCGCCAAGAACGGCCCGCGGACCAAGCCCCGCGCGCCGCTGCGCCTCTGGCAGGAGGGCTCACTCAACGGCCGCTGGAGTGTGGATTTGTGCGGTCCGTTCCGACAAAGCCTCGACGGCTTCCGGTATTGCCTAGTAGCCGTCGAAAACTTCAGCGGCTTCCCCGAGTGCGTCCCCCTCAAGACCATCAAAGCCGAGGAGGTGGCGCGCGCCCTGGTGGGAGTCTGGTGTCGGTATGGTGCCCCGCGCCAAATTCGAACGGACCAAGGGCGTCAGTTCGAGTCCGAGCTGCTCGCCGAAGTGCTTGAAATTTTCAAAATTCAGCGAGTCCGAACCTGCGCCGGTCATCCTGCTGCGAACGGCCGAGCCGAGCGGCTCATCAAAACGCTGAAGGGAGCGCTGGCCAAGGTCGTCGAAGGCAGCCAGGCGGACTGGTCCAGGAAAATTGACCCCATCTTGCTCGTCTATCGGACAGCGGTCCACCCGGGCACAAAGTACTCGCCGGCGCAGCTCATGTTCGGGCGCCAGCTGACGCTACCCGCGGATCTCGCGACGCTGCCACCACCACCGGAGAACTTCGACCAGTATGACCTGCGAGGTTATCCGGACTGGCTGCGCAAAACGTTGCGAGAGCTGCACGCCGTCGCCCGACAAAACACCAGCTGGTACGCCCGGGCAATGAAAACCAACTACGACCGCAGCTCCAAGTTGGTCAGCTTCCAACCAGGAGACTCGGTCTGGTTTTTCAACCCGCGGCGTACCGTTGGTTTGAGCCCCAAACTCCAGTCCCCATGGGAGCACGGCTGGAAAGTCGTAAAGATGCTCAACTCGGTGGTGGCTCGCATCGCGCGTGGCCAGAAAAAGAAGTGCGTGCATGTCGACCGTCTGGCCCTGGCCTCGGAGGGCACACCATGCCACTTCGTCACGCCATGCCTGCGCCTAAATGTTGAGCTTCTCGAGTGGTAAAGCGGTGATCCGCGGTTCGAATCCCGCGGAGAGCGCTTTCAGGCCACTCGAACACAGCCAACCTCGACACGGCTACGGCTTTCCGTCGACTCGGACGCAGCCCGGGACGCGTGTTGTGTTTGCTACCTGAGAGGGCTGGCGGAGCCGAGCCGGCGGCCCAGCGCGGAGGCCTGGCCTGGCCGCCCGGCCTCTGTCAGCCACCGCTGCCGCAACACGGCCGCTCGCCTCGCCCCTCCGCCCCCCTTCCCTGTGGCTACGCCAGGCGAGCGCGGCGCGCAGCGCTCGCTCCCCTCGCCTCGGCCACTTTGCTTCCAACCAGCACACCGGGCAGACGTGCGTCCGCTCCGCTGTCTCCCGCAAAATGAGTCCTTCCAAAACCATGGACGGCCGCCGCCCTGAGCCGCGCCGCACTTGGGTCTGTTCCCAGTGCGGGTACCCCGCTGGCTCGGGGACGGGTCCGGCCCCAAGAGACCTGCTGTGTTACCGGTGCCACAGCCGGCAAAAGACGGGCGGTGCTGGCGCGCCCAAACGGCGTTCCAGTCCTGACCGGCGTGCCCGCCGTGCGCCTGCACCACGGCGCTCCCGCTCCCGTAGCCCGCGGCGTGGACCCCGCACTCCACCAGGCTCACCCCCGCGCGCTGCTCCAAGCCGCTCCAGAAGCACCAAAGAGATGCGAAGCCCCACGACCGCAGCCCCTAAGCGGCCGGCATCAGCACCACCAAAGGGTGACGGTGAGCGGTCCGTCCCGCTCCCGTCCCCGAAAAAGCTGAAATCCATAATAGTCAGCGTGAACTACGACAGAAGATCACGATCTCCCTCAAACGAAAGCGAGATCTCCGCCACGTCCACCGCTTCAGTCATAAGGGACCCAAGTCCCAACCCCCCAACGGTGTCGGCTCTGGATCGGCTGGGTCAGATTCCCGCCGACCAGACCACCGACGGGGAGGTGCTGGACCTGCACGCCAGCCCGCGGCCTGACGCTGAAATGGAGGCATCTGCGACCGCAGCAGCGGCGCCAGAGCCCCTAGCTAGAGCCTCAGTTAAGGACCGACTGGGGCCCCTGAATGCAGCATCAAATCCCGAGCCCAAAAAGAAAAAGAAGAAAAACCCGAATCGCCGGTCCAAGTGTTATTTGTGCGGAACTCGGGGCCACGGAGCCAAAGAATGTCTCCAAACAGATGACCTGCCCGAGCTCGACGTGTTTGAAGAGGAAGAGCTTCTTAGGGATTGACGCTGACCTTACCGACGCTGACCTCACTGACCGGACCCTGCAGGACCAACGCAAGACCAGCAAGACTGAAGAGTGTGTGAATGTGTGAGTGTGTGTGTGTGAGTGTGTTTTTAGTGTGCCTACCCTCTTATTTTATTTTCTCAAACAAAAATAAAATTGAAAGTGGCATTTGTTTTTAAAATTTGAGTGACGTCATTCTCATCCCTGCTCCATTTGTACGAAACGAGAATGAAATTGGTGCCCACATGCACCCCGTTGGTTTGTTTCCAACTACTCAAATTTCTAATTATCAGAGGAGGGGAAGGACACGAGTAAACACAAAGGTTTCTCAAGCCTTGCGGTACGCCCGCCCACACTACACCAACTACACTTCACCTGTTTGCGGAATTACTCGCACTAGATGCTTGAGTACGCCACCGTGTCGGCGCCGACGTTCGAAGTTTTTACACCCGCTCCGCCGGTGTTTGAGTCCTGATCGCAGTCTGATTAAATTGTCCTGTCCGGCACCGTTCGTACGAGAACAGCTGATCGCGCTGTTGCGGGTGGAGCACACTCCTCGCAGCTTGCGGCTGATGCAGCTGGGCCCCGCCCCACGCAGCCTGATGCAGCTGACGCAGGAGAGTTTGTCTCCCTGCGGCTGCAGGCTGATGCGTGGGTGCGGACCGCTGCCTGGCTCGCCTGGTGCTTCACCGAGTCTTGTCTTACAGCTGCTGCCCGACATGCCGCACCTCCTCTCTATACCGTGTGGCGCGCCCTCGCAGCTCATGTGCAGCTGATGCAGACGAGTCCCTTGCAGCCTGTGAGGCCGAGCTGATGCGTTGGTGTGCGCCACTGCACTCGTGTGCACTCACTTGTTACGTAGTGATTGGGTGATAAGGAAAGTGAGCAGTTGATCAGTCGTCTCTTTTCCAGGTTCGATTTTGGGTTATGTTATGAGAAACTGCTCCATCCTGTACTGTCACCCTCTCGCTGACGTGAAATTTGAGGTTCTTGTTTTGAAATTACGCGTAGGTTCCCTGAGTTTGTTCTAGCGCCCGCCCCGGCCTGAGTAGGTGGGCCTGGCCGCCGCGCCGCTGCCCGCCCGCCCTGGTCTGAGTAGGTGGGCATGGCCACCGCGCCGCCGCCCGCCCGCCGCGTGCGCCCTGCGCGCCGCCGCCGCCGTGCTCATGCCGACGCCGAGGTCCCCGCGCTAGACGACGCCCGTGAT
>NW_026267266.1:620595-622452 GCF_000697945.3 Frankliniella occidentalis | reverse complement strand
AGTAGGTAGCTAGGCCTGGTTTGGGGTATTTCCTTTCGCCGCATTCGGCCCCCCATAATATGCTCCCGGCCGGCAGAACGGCACGTGTGCGGGGGGCGGGGCCAAGCGGGGCTTTCCAGGATGTCTTTTACCTGCTAGACAGATGAGTCGCCTCTACAGCACGGTCTGTTTACAAAGTGCAATGTTCAGGGAAAAACATACTATGAAGGACTGTTTACTATAAAAGAGACAGCAGTAGTTCTGCAAACTGACCGCACAAATGTACTGTACAGCCGAGAGCAGTCATTACAATTCTTTTTAACTATATATTTTTTGCAAATGGAATGTAACACGGACTGATTTCACGAAGTACAATTGAAAGAGCGAATCATATTGTCAATTTATCTGCTTTAAAACTACAGCAACAACTCAATATCCCACTTACATTCCGGGGTGCATTCTCAAGTGTAGTTGCGAGAGCAGTAAAAGTGTGTGTTATTTTTTATATTTCTTACTGTTATTTGAGCATGTAGTCGTGATTATAACCAGCATTGCAGTTAAAATACATACATAACTATAGTTTCGCAACTACAGTTAGGCAAGTACAGTTTCAAATGCAGTTTTTCTGTACTCCTTTCCACCCGGGTAGAGCCAAACGGACGAAATTTTAGCCCAAAGGGCTCTACTTTCACGAGTTACCCCTTAGGAGACTATAATAAAAATATTTTTTTTCCACTTTTTGGACCAACCCCTATTTCTTTGTTACCCCCTCAGACCCACTCAGGGGTGGTTGCCAGGATTTGCACCAACCGTTTCGTTGTCCAGAAGTGACAACAATAATACCCTGAAAATTTCAGACCTCTAGCTCACGTCCTTCTTGGGGAACGGACAGACGGACAGACACAGAGGCGATGGCATAAGCCCGCTTATATAGCTTTTAAGCAAAAGAGCGGGCTAAAAAGACAGATCAAGTTCGAAGTAGAGCATTCTAGCTGAAAAAATGGATTTTTAAAAAAACAACAACCACAGGTCCCCAAAATGACGTTTTTTAAAAATATTATTTTTAATGTTTCCTAAGGGGTAACTCATCTAAGTAGAGGTCTTTGGGTGAAAATTTCGTCCGTTTGGCTCTATCTCTAACCGTTGAGGCGCCAGACACTGTTTTTCACACGGAAATGACCCCAAACCATTTCAATGTTTTTTCTCAAATATTTCATGGTCTCTGAAGGGTCAACTCGTCAAAATAAAACCCTGGGGAGCAATAATTGTCACTTTTGGGGCCGAAGGCCTATTTACGACTCTTTCTTTTGCCCGACTCGGGTGTCAGCGCCGCAGGCCTAGGTAGATGTATGCCAGGCGCGTCGCAGCGTAACAGTGTTTCGTGAGATATCGCGAAGCCTGTTACGCGAGACGTGGTCTGGCGTACATCTACCTAGTAATTTTACAAACATTGAATTGCGTAAAAAGTTGCCAACAAAATTTGTAAAATTACAATCGATTTTTTTAACAGTGTGCTGAACATCTCCCCGGGCTCGGCACTGGGGTAGGTGACGTCGGCGGCGAGGACCTCGTCCTGCATGGCGTTGAGCTCGTCGGGGACGTCGCGACCGACGAGCTGCTGCTGCTGAACATCTCCTCAGCTTTAACGAAGTGTTCTTCCCTCTCTGTATTTTCACCATTAAAATACCACCATGGCGACGGTTGACTTTGAATGTTGACGTAAATAACCTACAATCTAGACTATGTTTTGCATTACTATTTGTCTCAGGATTGTTGATGTTATATTAGCCCTAGATAGAGGAAAAGTGAAGTCAATGCCACCTGATTTGACAAAAAGGAGCATGTCCAGTGGTGATTTCTCAGAGTGGCATAAGTCCG
>NW_026267266.1:617583-620545 GCF_000697945.3 Frankliniella occidentalis | reverse complement strand
ATTAGCCCTAGATAGAGGAAAAGTGAAGTCAATGCCACCTGATTTGACAAAAAGGAGCATGTCCAGTGGTGATTTCTCAGAGTGGCATAAGTCCGGGTGTGATTTGGCAGAATGGCGTAAGTCCTCTGGATCCATGGACATATGCCATTCTTGCAAATCACATCCGGACATATGCCTCTTTGGAAAATCCTCTTTTTGGCCTTACGCCTGTCTGAAAAATTACAACCGGACTTATCCCATATTGACATCTGATTTGTCCCCATAACACTGGGCGTATTGCACTTAGGAAAGTTTTGACTATACTAAACGGTTCCTATTACCCAGTAGTATCCAAAAATAGAAAAAAATTATTTTTGAAATAAGTGGACTTACCCCACTTTCACTTTTCACAAGTGAATTGTAAAACTATATTTATACCTCCATTTGAGATGTGGACAGGCATTCCACTGATAACGCCTTTCTGAGAATCGTCTTGGGGTTCTTGAGGAGCAAATGCAACAGAGGCTATTTCATCTGTAGAAATCAAGAATCATATGAGAGCCTTTTCAAATTTAAATCAAGTATAAAAATGATAAATGACACATTTTAAAAAGTCATAGAACATTTATAACACCAAAAAAACTATTTACATAACAAGAAACTTACTTGTTGACGAAGTTGTGTCCATTATTGAACCTCCATGATTGCAGCAAATCTTAATTGTGTTGCTTTTTTCTGGGCTGCTTTTATTTCCTTATCCTGAAAACAGTTTCAATCGTAGACTTGAATATGCTTATTTAAGTACAACCCGCAAGTTTTCACTATCCAAGAGCACCAAATTTTAGAGAAACAGAGTTAACAGAGGTGACTTCAGTCAGAAAGAAAATGAGAAGCGAAACAAACCAATGTTCAGGAAAATGAATTTGCATAGCATCTATGATGGTGTGGTGCATAAGTACGTGCACCAGCAAAGTTTGAATGATCACAGGGAACTTGGTGGATAAATAATAAATAGTCAAGTACTTTACTTCATTTAGCTCTCTGTTTTGGGTAATTTTGGGTTAATGTGGAAATACTGTACAACAGGTGATATCGACGCTCCCCCAGCGCGCCTATGAGTGTGTGGTAGAAACCATAAGGGGTTCGTTTAAAAACACAAGAAAGACAGAATTACATGCTTGAAAACAGCCATTTAACTTCCTAAAGAAAGATATTACTCTGGACAACTACATTGAATGTAAGACTGCCGATAGTGACAAGAATAGGTTATGAGGCTCTATATGTACAAATGACTTACAATTTTAACAAGTTATGTTACACATCGCAGGAAACATGAGCCAGGTCTTTGCTTCCACCATATCCTTGACAACAGCAAAAGTACAGACTGACATGCCGGGGATACCATTACCATTTCAACGGAATTCAACAATCTAGTCGATAGGACATGTGACAGATGCTCCATGGACAATAATACCGGCCCAACGGCTGGCTGCTCGGGCTGTCAGCGCACCGGCCGTTAGCTCTAGCTAGCCGCCAGCTGACAACACCTAACAAAGTGGTTTGAAACGACCTGCGAAATGTCAGTCGGTACCCTTACTGTTTCCAAGGATACTGTGGAAGCAGAAGCAGAGACCCGACTGATGTCTTCTGGGGTGTGTAACATAATTTGTTAAAACTACAAGTTGTATATGTGAAGCCTCATAACCTAATCTTGTCCCTTTCTGGCAGTGTCTCACACATAATGCATGTAGAAAAGTCCAGTACCTTAACTGGTGTAAAGCATGAAATTATTTATTCATTTTCTTTCTTTTTATGAATTTTTCTTGGGGGGAGGGGGGAAGAGCCAGACATGAAAAACAAATAGTTTCCAACAAATTATTGCAGACAACTTTGGTTCTCTGGGGTATTCCTAGATAGCGTAAACTTGCAGGCTATAATTTTAAGTGATTCAATTGGGAGAACTACAGAACTTCTGTAATAACTGTACCTGTTTCTGCATTGCCTTCTTGGCCTCTTTTGACAGATTAGGGCCATCGACTTTTGAAGAAGAGCTGACAGCAGTGAACGTTCGTGGAAGGCGAATTTTTTAAGTCTTGGCCTGGGACTTCATTGACTATTTGGTTGCTGAAAAAATGTCATAATGCACAAATAGTGAAATATTTTCTTTAATAGAGTGTTGCACTTCCACTTTGGAATTCAATACAAAATATTTCCATTATGGGTTTTGATTTTACATAATGAAATTATACATATTTGACCACAACTTTAAATCAGCTCTAAAAATGTCACATTTAAATCTGTAAACCCTAAACCCTGATCTTAAAGTAAAAAGAGGCATGATTCAAAAATCTGCTATTTCTTCATAAAGATAAGTCGTAAAGCAAAATCTGACATACTGTATTTATTCTTTCCATTGAAATTACACAAACAAATAAGTTGTGTTCTGTGGAGACATGGGACTTTAGGCGTATGTCATCTCAGACACCCCAAATGGATCCCAGAATCCGAATGGAACTGCATAAAATTCGAGAATCCCTCCATAATTACATGGATTCTGAATTAATCCATGTGGATGTTAAACATACCTGCAAGAAGTAG
The DNA here is from genome assembly GCF_000697945.3 of Frankliniella occidentalis. Classification (NCBI taxonomy): domain Eukaryota; kingdom Metazoa; phylum Arthropoda; class Insecta; order Thysanoptera; family Thripidae; genus Frankliniella; species Frankliniella occidentalis. The sequence goes on along the minus strand of NW_026267266.1, from coordinate 617,968 downwards.
AATCTTTGCAGAGAAGAAGGTTTCTTCAGGCGGTATGACGGGCCATTTCACCTGGTACAACTGTGTGGGGTCAAAGTCGTTGAGTGTTTTCGGAGCAAAGTTTAAAATGTCCGAAACGTTAACAATGTGCCTCGAGTGCTACAGAGTCCAAAAGTTTCAAGTATTTCAAAAGAAAAAAGTTGTAGCCAACAAATTGTTTCTAACCCAACCGCTGTCGAAAAGGTCTAGCAAAGCTTAAATAAAACAAATATAGTGTCCAGTTGACAAGCACATAACCTAAAGTCGCTCCTACACTTTCCCCCGAGATCAACAAAACCCGACTACACAATATTAACTTTCGAAAAGTTCATTGGCTGAGCGATAGCGAAGCCTATTACTCCAGTGA
>NW_026267266.1:611795-615828 GCF_000697945.3 Frankliniella occidentalis | reverse complement strand
CAAATCACATCCGGACATATGCCTCTTTGGAAAATCCTCTTTTTGGCCTTACGCCTGTCTGAAAAATTACAACCGGACTTATCCCATATTGACATCTGATTTGTCCCCATAACACTGGGCGTATTGCACTTAGGAAAGTTTTGACTATACTAAACGGTTCCTATTACCCAGTAGTATCCAAAAATAGAAAAAAATTATTTTTGAAATAAGTGGACTTACCCCACTTTCACTTTTCACAAGTGAATTGTAAAACTATATTTATACCTCCATTTGAGATGTGGACAGGCATTCCACTGATAACGCCTTTCTGAGAATCGTCTTGGGGTTCTTGAGGAGCAAATGCAACAGAGGCTATTTCATCTGTAGAAATCAAGAATCATATGAGAGCCTTTTCAAATTTAAATCAAGTATAAAAATGATAAATGACACATTTTAAAAAGTCATAGAACATTTATAACACCAAAAAAACTATTTACATAACAAGAAACTTACTTGTTGACGAAGTTGTGTCCATTATTGAACCTCCATGATTGCAGCAAATCTTAATTGTGTTGCTTTTTTCTGGGCTGCTTTTATTTCCTTATCCTGAAAACAGTTTCAATCGTAGACTTGAATATGCTTATTTAAGTACAACCCGCAAGTTTTCACTATCCAAGAGCACCAAATTTTAGAGAAACAGAGTTAACAGAGGTGACTTCAGTCAGAAAGAAAATGAGAAGCGAAACAAACCAATGTTCAGGAAAATGAATTTGCATAGCATCTATGATGGTGTGGTGCATAAGTACGTGCACCAGCAAAGTTTGAATGATCACAGGGAACTTGGTGGATAAATAATAAATAGTCAAGTACTTTACTTCATTTAGCTCTCTGTTTTGGGTAATTTTGGGTTAATGTGGAAATACTGTACAACAGGTGATATCGACGCTCCCCCAGCGCGCCTATGAGTGTGTGGTAGAAACCATAAGGGGTTCGTTTAAAAACACAAGAAAGACAGAATTACATGCTTGAAAACAGCCATTTAACTTCCTAAAGAAAGATATTACTCTGGACAACTACATTGAATGTAAGACTGCCGATAGTGACAAGAATAGGTTATGAGGCTCTATATGTACAAATGACTTACAATTTTAACAAGTTATGTTACACATCGCAGGAAACATGAGCCAGGTCTTTGCTTCCACCATATCCTTGACAACAGCAAAAGTACAGACTGACATGCCGGGGATACCATTACCATTTCAACGGAATTCAACAATCTAGTCGATAGGACATGTGACAGATGCTCCATGGACAATAATACCGGCCCAACGGCTGGCTGCTCGGGCTGTCAGCGCACCGGCCGTTAGCTCTAGCTAGCCGCCAGCTGACAACACCTAACAAAGTGGTTTGAAACGACCTGCGAAATGTCAGTCGGTACCCTTACTGTTTCCAAGGATACTGTGGAAGCAGAAGCAGAGACCCGACTGATGTCTTCTGGGGTGTGTAACATAATTTGTTAAAACTACAAGTTGTATATGTGAAGCCTCATAACCTAATCTTGTCCCTTTCTGGCAGTGTCTCACACATAATGCATGTAGAAAAGTCCAGTACCTTAACTGGTGTAAAGCATGAAATTATTTATTCATTTTCTTTCTTTTTATGAATTTTTCTTGGGGGGAGGGGGGAAGAGCCAGACATGAAAAACAAATAGTTTCCAACAAATTATTGCAGACAACTTTGGTTCTCTGGGGTATTCCTAGATAGCGTAAACTTGCAGGCTATAATTTTAAGTGATTCAATTGGGAGAACTACAGAACTTCTGTAATAACTGTACCTGTTTCTGCATTGCCTTCTTGGCCTCTTTTGACAGATTAGGGCCATCGACTTTTGAAGAAGAGCTGACAGCAGTGAACGTTCGTGGAAGGCGAATTTTTTAAGTCTTGGCCTGGGACTTCATTGACTATTTGGTTGCTGAAAAAATGTCATAATGCACAAATAGTGAAATATTTTCTTTAATAGAGTGTTGCACTTCCACTTTGGAATTCAATACAAAATATTTCCATTATGGGTTTTGATTTTACATAATGAAATTATACATATTTGACCACAACTTTAAATCAGCTCTAAAAATGTCACATTTAAATCTGTAAACCCTAAACCCTGATCTTAAAGTAAAAAGAGGCATGATTCAAAAATCTGCTATTTCTTCATAAAGATAAGTCGTAAAGCAAAATCTGACATACTGTATTTATTCTTTCCATTGAAATTACACAAACAAATAAGTTGTGTTCTGTGGAGACATGGGACTTTAGGCGTATGTCATCTCAGACACCCCAAATGGATCCCAGAATCCGAATGGAACTGCATAAAATTCGAGAATCCCTCCATAATTACATGGATTCTGAATTAATCCATGTGGATGTTAAACATACCTGCAAGAAGTAGAATCTTTGCAGAGAAGAAGGTTTCTTCAGGCGGTATGACGGGCCATTTCACCTGGTACAACTGTGTGGGGTCAAAGTCGTTGAGTGTTTTCGGAGCAAAGTTTAAAATGTCCGAAACGTTAACAATGTGCCTCGAGTGCTACAGAGTCCAAAAGTTTCAAGTATTTCAAAAGAAAAAAGTTGTAGCCAACAAATTGTTTCTAACCCAACCGCTGTCGAAAAGGTCTAGCAAAGCTTAAATAAAACAAATATAGTGTCCAGTTGACAAGCACATAACCTAAAGTCGCTCCTACACTTTCCCCCGAGATCAACAAAACCCGACTACACAATATTAACTTTCGAAAAGTTCATAATAAGATACCTAGGCTAGGAATTATCGAATAATTTAGCGTCCACCATAAAAGGCACCAAGGTTTTCCCGTCACGACATTTTGACAAGCTCTGTTGGGCGAACTGGAGCCAAACGAGCGCTGGGGCTTGGCTTTGAGTCAAACGTCAAGTTTGCATAGCAGCCTGCTTGAACTAGAGAAAAAATGTCAAAGTCACCACCGGGATAAAGTTGGCCAGGAAAAATCCTGGCCGTTTCACCTGAACCCTAGTGGTACAAATCCTGGGCTTCCAGGGGGCTGTTCTACTACCCGCTGGGTACCTTGGAGCCGAAGGGCACGATTTGTACCACCAAGGTTTGCGTGAAATCGCGCTTATAAGCGGAATTTGACTTTCAGCCGTTTTTGTCAATTTCATAGCGCCGGCTCACCTGAACCCTGGTGGTACAAATCCTGAGCTTGCAAGGGGCCGTGCTACTACCCGCCGGTTTCTTTTAGCAGAAGGGCTCGATTTGTACTACCAAGGTTTGCGAGAAATCGAGCGGTGCGGCCTGTGAACCGTAATTCGTCGATTGACAGAGAAATACACGCTATCCGGCCAACCAGTTGCGAGGTGGTGGGGGGGGGGGGGGCAGAGTAGCCGGCAATGATTAGTCACCGAGGCACCTTTTACTCTATCACTCTCGCTCTTTTTGCCCGAAGGGGTCGTAAGGTGCGTGGCCTATGCAGACACGGTTTGGTGGAAGACTCTTGTTTGCGGCCCCTGACTTAGAGGTTATCACACTTTCGTTCTGCTGAACAATATTTGTAGTTGCTGAACAGCATTTGTAGTTGCTGAACAACTTTCGTTGCTGCTTAACAACTTTTGTTGTAATTGGACACTTGGTTGTTTTTTTTTTCACCTGCACAACTTTTGTTGTTCTTGAACAACTTTTTTTTTGTCCCTGAACAACTTTTGTTGTCCCTGAACAACTTTTGTTGTTACTGAACAATCGACGTTGTTCTACAACAACCCATGCCGTTATGTAACGACTTGTCTCATTAAAAAACCTAACGACCGATTTGTCGTCACATTAACGATATTTTTTTACAGTGCAATTACTTTTGAATAGTGACTGGGTGAGGACAATTAACTGTCTGGGTTTTATTTTTTTCTTTGCATGTCGCATAGAGTGATTCATGCGTACAGATTAATGCAACAAAACGAGCTTAGTTTTTATTAATTCATTTAGAAATATGCTAATTTTTATGTCTTACTGTATACGTCTATATTTTTGTTTAAAA
>NW_026267266.1:604721-607620 GCF_000697945.3 Frankliniella occidentalis | reverse complement strand
GTGAAAGATTTCCGTCTCTCAAACCGTAAGAAGTGAACCGCAGGACCAAAAATCATGCCGAGTCTTTTTAGAATCTACTTAAACAATACAAAATTGGCCCGAATCCCATTTTTGATCATACCGTTGTGTTCAGAAAGGGCCAGTGAATCAAGTCTAACAACTATTTTTTAGCATGGGTCAACTGGCGATTTGTCGTTTGACCTCAAACTTTCAAAACGCTTTATCTCGGAACGCACCAGGAATGAGATCGTACGGTTCTGCAGCGTCCCGGCGAGATCGCACTTTTCTGGTTTGGCGCAGCGAGATCGAACTTGTCTGGATCGGCGCGGCGAGATCGTATCTTTCTCGTAGGACCCGTCGAACAGCGATGGCATAAGACCACGTTGCAGCTTAGCCACTCTCAGGTAGTCCTCGAGGCCGAGTGGTGACATGTGTTATGTAATTTCTTTACTCAATTGAATTGTAAAGAAAATTGAATAACATTGGTGTGCAATTGTACTGAAAATAGCTTCATATAAATGTTATTAAAATGTAATGATTTTTTTTTACATCGCTGAACTCGGTAAGACATCTCTAAAAAAACTATTTAGGACTGAGACTCAAAACAAAAATTAATTTTCTCGCAGGCATATTTTGAAATGACCCCAAAAGTGCTTGCAACAAACTAAATGTATGAGAGGAGGAGTTTTCGACGTGGAAGTGAACACACTTTATTAATGAAGTGCCACTCTTCTGCTTACGAGACAATGACTGTACTAAGACATACTCCTGACTATTTTTCTCATTTTTTTTGGGGGGGGGAAGTTGGGGGGAGGGCTATTTGGTTAGGAAAAACTGCATTTTGTGGCCAAACGGTGAAGGATGGAACCAAACATACGAAATTTTAAGCACAAGCGTCCAAGTTTTATGAGTTACTCTCTAGGCAGCCATGTCAAAGAGTTAAAACAATCGTTTCCTTTTGTGGCCATTTCTATTCGACAGAGTCCCTTTAGCGCCTAAACAGTGACAGGTAGAGCCGACCGGACGAAATTTTAGCCTACGGGGTTCTACTTTCGTTATTTACTTTTCAGAAGGATATTTCGAAGACCCAAATCAAAAATTTCGTTTTAGCCCGGGTGAAAGGATCTTTAGTTAGACTGTAGTTTGGACTGTAGTGTTCAAACTGCAGTCTTGAAACTGCAGTTGCAGAGGAGAAAAAAAAGAGAAGTGAGTATAGTTAATACATTAGTTTGGCAATTGAGTTTTCAGATATTTTATTATGCTACTGTTTCTGTAGTTTTCCACACCAGTTTCGTACTGCAGTTTTGAGACAGTTTTAAGACCAATTTACTATCGAGTTTCCGACAATCGTATGAAGTTGTCCTGAAAGTTGTATTTGCATCTGCATTGCAACTGATACATTAACTGTAATTCTGACTAGATGAAAATAAATAGTTCAAATGTAATCTTTTCACACCATTTAATATCCAGAATTATTATAGTTGAACTAGCAGATAGCACCAATAGAACCAATCTGTATTAGGAAAACCAATTTTTATACAGTTTCTGTATATTTTGAGTAATCAGAGATATAATTTCGATTGAACAAATCATGAGAATTGTGATTATTTGTGATCTATGATCTATATAGCATGCAACAAGCAAGCAAATTTTTTAAGTGCCAGAAAATATTTGGGTTGAATACACTTGAGTGTGACGTAAATGACCCCAAACTTAATACAAACTGCAAATGTGGCATTGGCGTAGTTTCAATACGGCCAACGTTTGATGACTTGAAATAAATACTTATATAGCTCTTCAACGAACATCAATATAGTTTACTTATCAAACACGCTATCAATTATCACCGAATTTTTAGTAGTCGGAAGGCATTTCTTGGAAGATTGGCAGTTAAAAACGAAGACACTTCAGTAAAACTATGTTTTAACTGTAGTCACACTATACTTCAGACTGCAATAAGGGGGTTGGCTAGGGGCTGAGGGACATCGGGCCACGGCACTACATCCCGTAGCGTGGCGCCATAGCCCAGGGGTAAAGACCTCGTCTCCGAGTCGGAAGGTTCGGGGTTCAAATCCCATCGGTCGCCGTCAGCTTTCACCATCCAAGTAAGTAACTTAGAGGGTAAAATTGGTAATTCGAAAGGTAGAAGCGTAACCAAAGTAAATTAGTTGAACGTGGGGTATAAAAATTTTCAAATTTGATAACAAGAACTATACTTATAGTATACAACAAAACTCATATGTAACTACAGTAAAACTGTGATTTAAGTTGCAGAAAACTGGCAGAATTCTGAAACGAACTATGGAAAACTGTCGGAAAACTGTAGTTTGATCGAAAAAAGTGGTACTTTCCGTACAGTTAAACTATAGTTTTTCGTACTTATAATGAAGTTTAACCTTATTTTTCTGTACTTTAACTGGAGTTTCAGAACACTGAAACTACCATATAGACGCACTTGAAACCCTGCTTATGACTTAGACTCGCATGCACTCTATCTGCATTATAAGTTGGGAAAAAACTTAGAAAACTGATGTAGTCAAAAGTGTAGATCCTTCCACCCGGGAGGGCCCTTTCTATTGGAGAAACGCTCTTTAGCGCCTAAACGGTGAGAGATAGAGTCAAACGGGCGAAATTGTAGTCCAGTAGACTCTACTGTTGCGAGTTTAGTAAGTCAAATTCCGCTTATAAGCGCGATTTCTCGCAAACCTTGGTGGCACAAATCGTGCCCTTCGGCTACAAGGTACCCGGCGGGTAGTGGAACAGCCCCCTGGAAGCCCAGGATTTGTACCTTCAGGGTTCAGGTGAGCCGGCGCCTTGAAATTGACAAAAACGGCTGAAAGTCAAATTCCGCTTATAAGCGCGATTTCTCGCAAACCTTGGTGGTACAAATCGTGCCCTT
>NW_026267266.1:593686-594701 GCF_000697945.3 Frankliniella occidentalis | reverse complement strand
ATTAAATCTCCCACCGGACGAACTGAATTTATATTCTTTAAAGGGGCAGACCTGTGAAAAACAAGGGTTTGGGAGATATTTTATTTTAGAAAACCCCTACGAATCGCAGCAATATAAACGAAATACCCTTTGATTAATAATAAATTGGGGTACAATTTGGCGTATATGCACATACAGGGAACGTCTCCGGGAACCGGGTAATCTTGGCCTCGAAGTGGACGGTTGCACCTTTTCGTGACGTGCACGATTTAAACCGAACGGATAACCCTGCGACAACGACGAAAATGTTATTTACTACTAAGGGGGCAGACCTGTGAAATACAAGTATTTAGGAGACATTTTATTTTTAAAAAACTACGAATTGCAGCGTTATAAACGAAAGGCTTTTTTCATAAAAATGAATTGGGCCACAATTTGGCGTATGCACATACAGAGCACACCTTCGTAAGCCCGGTGCCCGGTCTTCATGGCCTCGAAGTGGACGGTTGCACCTCGTCGTGGCGTGCACGATTTGGACCGAACGGATGCACCTGCGACACCGACAAAACATGTTGTTCACTCGTAAAAGATGCGGCTATCGCATGACGAGAGCAATTTTAATATTTTGAATTTTTAATATCTTTTAAAAAATGTCAAAGTTTTGGTGAAAAAAAATTGGGTCAAAATTTGAACACATTTTGCCCATTTTCGGAAGCTTAGAAGTGAAATGTCAAAAAACGCTCTCGTGACGCGATAGCCGCATCTCTTAAGAGTAAGTGACGATTTTTGTCATTGTCCCAGGTCCATGCACGGTCGAATTCGTGCACGCCACGACGAGGTGCAACCGTCCACTTCGAGGCCAAGAAGACCGAGCTCACGGAGGTGTGCTAGTATGTGCATACGCTAAATTGTAGCCCAATTCATTCTTATGAAAAGAGTCTTTCGTTTGTCACGCTCCGATTCGTAGTTTTTTTTAAAAATAAAATATCTTCCAAACTCTTGTCAACACTTGAATTTCACAGGTCTGCCCCCTTAA
>NW_026267266.1:579972-593636 GCF_000697945.3 Frankliniella occidentalis | reverse complement strand
AAAAAATCGAAAAAAAAAACGAATTTCTTCGAAAATTTTCCTGGCCAGGATTTTTCCTGGCCAACTTTATCCCGGTAAAGTCACCCACCAACTTCCTAATTTGGCTGCTTTACATTTAAATTAAATTAACGAAGAAAAATTGTTTTCTACTTGAAGCGGTCAAATTCTCTTACATTATTTTACTACACCATATCAATTTTATTTTTGAAAAGTTTTCACCATGCTTAAGGTTTAAAAGGCTAGGCCAACAGCTGACTGCTCCGCGCATCGGCTTAAAACGTCCAGGCCACAAATGACGAGACTGTCGGTAACAGGTGGATAATTTGAGTGTTTAAATGAACTATAGAGCCGACAGGCATCGATATTTTATTGTGAATTGGGGATAGGAGGATTGTTGTCACTTTGGATGTAAGTAATTGCTGCATTCAGTCGCTTCAGGAAAAATGTCAGACTATCTGTGCAGAGGATTAGTTTCTAAGCAGCAGTATCCAGCATCACACAGCTGTTTTTCGGTTATTTAACAAAAAGTTTAATGAAGATGTAGAACTAAGAAAAGACCACACATTTCAAGATGGTCAGTGTCTGTTTTATTTATACCAACTCCAAAGGTATGTGACGGACAACATACAACATCTTTTTACAAAAAAATGTACATATAATTTTGATTTTCCCAGGAGAAAGAGGCAGAAGCAGTTGAACTGGAGTGGAGATAGGTGAAACACTTGACATGGTTATAGATGATTCTGGAGGAACGCAATCACCTGATGAATTTAACAACACCCAAACTCTTCACAAGATCCCAGGTGAGCCACCATTAGATCGCAGAAATGTGGAATACGACAATGACTTGTAAGTGATCAAGCTCACAACAAGTTTATGTGTGATAAATTGATCGTTTCTTATGACAAATAACAGAGTTTCATTTCTTTTAAGTGGTAAAAGTTGACTGTGACAAAAGAATTAAACCGAATTATTAATACAACTATTTTCTTTACCATTAGCGAAACTGGCATAACATCTGTTGAGGGAGGAGTATGCACCACGCATCATATGAAAGACCCTGACAGTGCGTATGCTGCAGTGACCTATGTCTTGAACTCGTTTGAAGCCTAATCGCCAGCACATTTGGCTGCTATTAAAAGCCTGAAAAAAAAAAAAAACAGCATCAGTATCAAACGAAATAGAGAACATTATGAACTTCATTGCAGGGACTTTGGATGCCAAAATTGTTTTATTTCAGAAATGTGACAAAACCCTTGTACTTCACCCTTTTGGAGGTCAACATGCAAGAATTGTTTTCGACCAAAACTCACAGGCAAGGTCACAGGCAGTGACAAGTAAATTTACTAAACAAAAAGATTATGATCACATTATTTACTCTCAGCAAAATAATTTGTATTAAAAATTTAATGTGACTATTTTATTCAAGAAGTGGCGAAGTTTCGGGAAACGTCTTAAGAACCCCCCCTCTGGAGAACCCCCCCCTATTAAAGAGCGTTAAGAAAAATTCATTTTAAATGAAGATCTGAAATTCAGACTAAAGTAGTTATGAAATTGCTATTCAGACAAAGATAACTGAAAATTCATAGTATAAATTCATACCATCAAATTCAGACATAACAGTCTGAATTTTCAGACGATTAGTATGTAATTTTGCTCCCTACCAATTTGTCTGAATTTTCAGACTTTTGTTTTTAATAGTGCGTAAGATATGCTCTTACTTAGATGACCTTACTCATTTAAATGATGAGATATGCTTACTCATATTTCACTATTCACCTAAATAAGTATACTCATCTCGTATTACTTATTTGTCCCAATTCTGAGCACAGATTAAAAATGTGAGTACGCAAATATTAGTTTAATCATAAAGGCATACCCACTCTCCGACCAGGGAAAAGCGGCTCTTTTTCACGGTTTTCTTTGTGAAAAATGAAGTAATGGGTGGTCAGTGCAGTGGCCGTGGTCGTGTTCGGGTGTTACACGACTCCCATCGTCGGACTTCTGCATAGACAATTAGACAAAAGATTGATTGCCACCGATTTTCTCTTATCGATATGTGTTTCGTTTTGCCAGCTAAAAGGGTTATAAAAGAGGTTATCAAACAAACCTAGGGCGGACATAAAGAATCGCAGGCGATAGCAATCAAATGATGGACAGATGACAGATCACCTCTACATCTTCCAGGTGTGTGTCAAAAAACTAGAATATGTTGACATACGTGTTCACAACTATGTCATACTTTTAAAAAAATGCCAAGAACCGTATGATTTTGTTGGATTTGTTGATATTGGTAGAGAGTGGAGAACGTAGCTCCACTTCATCTTAAGGGCTTTAATTAGTGCTGACAAATTAAATGTCCTTAATGTTTTTGATTTCTTGGAAACAATTATAAAGAGCAGGTTATGAGAGGCATTTAGAATTGCAATATATTCACTTTTTTATTACTTATTCTATAGCTATTTGTGTTTTTACTATGAATGGCCATAAGAAAGAGATTTTGTTTCTTTGGATGACTCTCATTTGAGAAACGTTTGTTTCCTGCATGATTCACAAAGAGCGATGTTACCAGAGTAATTGAAATTTGAGATGACGCAAATTGAGCGATCTACTTACTTATTACTCTAAATTAGCGACTTAAGTAGATGCAGCTCACATGTAGCAGTTTTAAACTGTGTCGCTTGTTTTGAGTCAAAAATGTCGCTCCCCCAGTTACAATGTATTCGCTTGAGGGGTTCGGTTAGCTTGAGTTCGTTTACTACTGACCGACAGAATCAGATCCAGGATGGGGTGGCGGACCCCGGGGAATGGCCCCCTCTTACTACTCAATGCAATAAAACACGAAAGTGCTACGTGTTTTATTCACATTTCTTTCACACACCATTAGTTGTAATAGAATGTGTCTCTTCTGGTGGCAGCAAATCATTGGGTTATCGCAGGCGGAGCAAGTAGGAGTAGATTGACTGAGAACGACGAATTATCTGTAACGAAATGCGAAGGACGCAACTTGTTTACTAAGTTTACGCGAACGGCTTTCAAGGTCGGGCAGCAGACCCGAAAAACGCCGCCGGAAACTGGGCAGGTCACTGACATTACTTTCAACGAGAGTTCCCCTTATATGTATAGAAACATGTATTAATAAAGAAAGGTAGTTAGTGCTAACAGAGAGGTTGAGCCAACGCGGTTAAAAAACTGTAAATGTACAACAGAATACCCTGTAAAATAGAATATATTCAAAAGTAAATTTTTAAACTGTGGTAAGTTTCTAAAACAATTTATGTAAAATTACAAGTTTGGTAATTTTTGGAAAATATTGGTAACATTTCCGGAAACCTTTATCTTTCAATAATGTATGGTACTTTTACCAACTGCTTTAATATTGCTACACTTGAACCCTTTACGTCACGGGGTATCAAATTTGATACACCTCGCAAACACGGCCTGGGGCCGTCTACGTGTGAGATACATCGCGTTTTTAACATGGATAAGTTTGAGGAGGTCGAAACGACTCTATTCATACCACTAACGACTCGTGAGTGCTTTCTCTGGAAACCCAAGTGTGTACTTGAATGTAGAATATTCTGCATACCTACATGTATGCCGAATATTCTGTGTACGTGGCAAGTATGCAGTATATTCTGTGTACTTGGTCAAGTATTCAGAATATTGTGTACTTGGTCAAGTACACACTCTAAAAAAAATTACAGATTTTTGTATCAAATTTGATACAGTTTTCTGTATCCGGGCACTGTGATACAGAAATTCGTAATGATGATACAGAATCTTGTAATATTCTTTTAAAATTTGTAAACAATACAAAATTCTACATTTATTTCAAAATTTTATATTATTTTAAAAGTTTTAGAATTCGGATTACAAATTTCTGTAACCGGAATACAAATTTCTGTAACACGGAAACAGAAATCTATATTTGCGTTCAAAGATTCGCCGATTTAACGTTCAAATTGGACACGATTCGAGTAGCTGTTAGACTGACTGCGGCAACATGGAAAATAAAATCTGTTCCCAAAGCATTAACATAGAATTGCCATCTGAAAGCTCGATGGCTATGGGAAAGGCTCTGGGGCAAACCAGTAGACGGGTGAGAACGACACCGGGTCGGAGCACGACTGCTCGCAGGTAGTCGCCTTAGCCGCGTGGGCTAGGGCGTCAAATCCCAACCCAGAGGTTCGGGGTTCAAATCCCGGTAAGGTAAAGTACTACATTAAAGTTAATCGTCTGTGATGAGAGTGAAACGTCTAGAATAAGACATCCAAGAGAAAAAAAACTCTTTTTCTTATGTGTCAGAGCATACAACAAAATGTTTTATTCTGTATCGATGGATACAAATTTTTGTATCCACGTTACAAATTTATTTTTATATCCAAAAGAATACAATTTTTTGTATCATGAATGCTGAAAAAACTGCATATCCAAATTACAAATTTTTGTATTAATTTTTTTTAGAGTGCACGCTAAGTCTCCTCCATTATGGTATAGAGGTTTTAATGTGTACTTGACCAAGTTCACAGAATATTCTGCATACGTATATCTGTGCAGAATATTCTGCATTCAAGTACACACTTGGGTTTCCAGAGTTGGGTGGGTTGCTGTGGCAGGCCAAAAACAGGGCTATGCGAGGGGGTCCATGCAGGGCCTAACTGCAGCGCCTACAGCTGCAGGTAGGGGGGTCGGATTCTCATGGTAGTGGTAATGTTTTGTTAGCAAAGGTCTAAAAGTAAGCAGCGCCGAAGACCGATCGAGGATATCTCAAAAACTCGCATTGTGACACGCTTGCAAAGTTGCGTGTTTCAAAAATGATAGTTCGTGACTTAGAGGTCTGCATGAGATTAATTAGAGCATCATCTAGAAAAGTTCTTTCATGTTTTCCAAAAATAGAGATCAAAGAGCACTTAGTATTACTAGAGTGAGAAATAGATTTCATAACACAATAAGCAGTAAGCACCTGATTTGCCCAGATTGTCCAAATAACCTAGCTTAGCACCTGAGGAATAGGGCATTTCGGGAAAGCGGAGCGGCGGAAACGGAACCGGCCAGTTAACCGCTGGTTGCATCTCTGCTGCTGATGCGCGGGGGAGAGGGAGAGGCGGCGGGGCTGCGCAGAGTCTACTGCGCATGCGCAGTTCGCAGGCTGAGACGGATCCATCCAGCAGCCGCTTACCGCTTACCCGAAATACCCTTTTGCCCATACAACGAGCAATCATCAATCAAAATTACATCAAAATGACGTAAAGTGACGTCAAAATGACGTCAAATTGATATAAATTAATTGAGCATTGCTCGCTGGGGTTGGGGATACTATATTGCATAATAACAAAGATAAATAAGGACGACTGCGAAAACAAAAAATCTCCCCCCCCCCCCCCCCCTTTTCCCCTATATTTCATGATTACCCACTAATAGTGGAATTGAGACATCAAACTGCCTCAGCCTGGGATGTGATTTGGGCGAGACGCGAGACGTGTAAGGATGCCTCTTTGATCCTGATGATTTGTTCATAGGTTACAATAATGCTTATACAGCAATTTATTGAATGTAGAAAGAGTGGTTTATTTTGCATGTTGGTGGTCTTAAAGAATTCTAGAAGGGTACTTTGCAGCAATGAATCGTTAACGTGAGTAAAGCTTGATAGCCCCTCTAATGTAACTTTCATAAAAACCAGGGAAGTATGGTTGTGGACTGTCCTGAAAGACCGCACAAATTGACTGGGACGACTTGAGTGAATTTTGTGGAGAATACCACTTACCCAATAGACCCTATTCGGTGTCGGCTCAAAGAGAACGAGAATACCGACCGGAACCAGTTACAAAAAAATTACGATATTTTACGTTTAAATGGCTTTGGTGGATAGAGATGCATTCCAGAATGTGTGTAATAATTTTTTATAGCAGTGTTTCAAATTTTCTCGCGAAGGTATGGCAGGATAAAGGCACTGTTCCAGTAGAGATTCCTGTTTTCTTTCTCCTGGAGCCGAGACCGAATAGGGTCTATTCTAATCTTTACCAAGGGCGGACTTACAGACAGCGCTAACTATCGACTTCGGAAGTAGCCTTCAGGAAAGTACTTTTTGATCGTACCTCTAGGTACAACTCGAGGGTAAGGTTGACAAAGTTGCCAGCTGTTAAGTGCAGAGGACGCTGCGATCGCAGAGTAAAGAAGTTCAGGATGTGAGCACCACGAACAGTTAACCCACTGAGCGGTCCGACACCTAGGTTTGGACGAACAGCAGCGTACGCGGCCACCGACAGCGCTTGGGACTGCAATTTCATAACATGAAACACTTACTATTGAAAAGTGATTGGTCCTATCAAATATCTTAGGAAAAACATTTATCCGTTTTGGGGTTATTATTGTGTGAGAAACTCACTCTAGCTCTAAAACGGTTAGAGATAGAGCTAAATGGGCCTCAAACGTGTGCCGCTTAGGCTAGAAAATTAGGTGAAAATTACAAAATGGCTCAATAAGTCGTTATAAAACCTCTGAAAAATAAGTTTTGGGCTAGTGTAGGCACACTGCAAAATCTGTAAAACAGTATAATGTATAACTTCGTGTAATATAATTACTTAAGAATCGAAATTAAATATGTCGTGGAAAAATAGAAATTAAGTTATCTCGTTTCGAGGAAATGAAATTAAATTGGAATGAAATTAAATCTCCCACCGGACGAACTGAATTTATATTCTTTAAAGGGGCAGACCTGTGAAAAACAAGGGTTTGGGAGATATTTTATTTTAGAAAACCCCTACGAATCGCAGCAATATAAACGAAATACCCTTTGATTAATAATAAATTGGGGTACAATTTGGCGTATATGCACATACAGGGAACGTCTCCGGGAACCGGGTAATCTTGGCCTCGAAGTGGACGGTTGCACCTTTTCGTGACGTGCACGATTTAAACCGAACGGATAACCCTGCGACAACGACGAAAATGTTATTTACTACTAAGGGGGCAGACCTGTGAAATACAAGTATTTAGGAGACATTTTATTTTTAAAAAACTACGAATTGCAGCGTTATAAACGAAAGGCTTTTTTCATAAAAATGAATTGGGCCACAATTTGGCGTATGCACATACAGAGCACACCTTCGTAAGCCCGGTGCCCGGTCTTCATGGCCTCGAAGTGGACGGTTGCACCTCGTCGTGGCGTGCACGATTTGGACCGAACGGATGCACCTGCGACACCGACAAAACATGTTATTTCCTCTTAAAAGATGCGGCTATCGCATGACGAGAGTGATTTTAATATTTTGAATTTTTAATATCTTTTAAAAAATGTCAAAGTTTTGGTGAAAAAAAATTGGGTCAAAATTTGAACACATTTTGCCCATTTTCGGAAGCTTAGAAGTGAAATGTCAAAAAACGCTCTCGTGACGCGATAGCCGCATCTCTTAAGAGTAAGTGACGATTTTTGTCATTGTCCCAGGTCCATGCACGGTCGAATTCGTGCACGCCACGACGAGGTGCAACCGTCCACTTCGAGGCCAAGAAGACCGAGCTCACGGAGGTGTGCTAGTATGTGCATACGCTAAATTGTAGCCCAATTCATTCTTATGAAAAGAGTCTTTCGTTTGTCACGCTCCGATTCGTAGTTTTTTTTAAAAATAAAATATCTTCCAAACTCTTGTCAACACTTGAATTTCACAGGTCTGCCCCCTTAAAAGATGCGGCTATCGCATGACGACACCGATTTAAAAATGTTTAATTTTTAATATTTTAAAAAAAATGTAAAATATTGGTAAACAAAATGGGTGCCGGACATCTCGCCCTTAGGTACAACTCGCCCCAGGTACAACTCGCCCCAAGGCCAACTCGCCCCGATTTTGGGGGATTTGGATTGGCAAAATCTTGCCCCAAACCAATTTAATGGCACTATTACCATGCCAACCCGCCCGCCCCCTCGGACGCCCAAGTCGGCATTGTTGTCCTTCCCCTATATAAGCGGGGGCCAGTGCGCGGGTAGCCATGGGTGAGGCCGGAGCTAGTAAAGTACGGTACACCAGAACTCAGCGAGGAGCCCGAAAAGCCATCTATGATGGTTATATGTATGTCTTTCACCGGGTAAAGAAGGATGGGGAGGGGTGGCAGTGCGACCAGCGAGGGAAGTACAACGGCCGCACCACCGTCTTTATGTACACCGTCCTCGACGAGCAGCCACACAGTCATGGGCCGGACTGGGGTCGCTGCAGAGCGGAGGAGACCGTGCAGTCGATCAAGAGGGCAGCGGAGACGTCACGAGCCACGACCGTCGACGTTGTCCAAGCAAAGGTTGCCCGGGTGTCTGATAAAACGGCAATGATGTTCCCAAAGTTCGCAAGTCGCAAGAAGATGGTGCGGAGAGTGAAGCGGAAGAACCTGCCTGTTGAGCCGAAGGAGCTTGCAGACTCAGAAGACCTTCCGCGGAAATTTACAACAACCATTACAGGTACTACATTCCTACCGTATAGATCATTCTTACCATATTCGATGAAATACTTAACGCTTCTCTGTCAGGTGACAGATGGCTGTTACACTTTGACCCCTACTGGGTGATGGACGGGACCTTGAAGGTGGCGCCGAACGTGGTCTACCAAGTCTAAGCCATCCACGCCACAATAAACGGCAAAGTGACTCCCGCTCGTGGTCGTCCTCATGGAGAGGAAGACGAGGCGCACCTACGAGAACGTCTTCGACGTGCTGAAGGCGGAGACCCGGAGGCGTGTGAGGAGGGACCTAGAGCCAGTGAAAATATCGACTGACTACGAGCAGTCTGCGATCCAGGCTGTCCGGGCATCATTTCCAGGTGAACATATTACTGTCAAATGCAAGAAAATGTCCCCAAAATCGTGTTTGTCATATTGTACATTATGTTACAGATGCCGAAGTCGCTGGCTGCCTCTTCCACTTCGGGCAGGCATAGTGGCGTCATCTCCAGGGGGCTGGGGTCGCGGTCACCTACCGCCAAGAGGGGAACGAGGCGATGAGGACTGACTTCCACGCCCTCATCGCCTTGGCGTTTGTCCCGGTGGACGACGTAGAGGACAGCTACGACGCGCTTGCAGACGTCGCTGTGCTTGCCCTGCAGCCCGTGTACAAGCACGTCGAAACCAACTACACCCGTGGACGTCTGCAAGCTCGTCGAGGACGTCGAGTCCGCCGACGGACTGCTCCCCTCTTCCCTCCAGCCCTGTGGAATTGCTACGAGAGGACTCTGGCGGGGCTACCCAGGACAACCAACACTTGCGAGGCCTGGCACAGGCGCCTGTCGTCCCTCATCGGGAAGCACCATCCTTCCCTGTTCGTGTTCCTGAGGCAGCTCCGCGAGGAGGTAGATGAGATCGACATCCACATCACGAGGGCCGAGGGTGGCCACTCCCCCAACAAGCGGAAGAGCCGCCTGGAGCAAGCTGAACAGCGCATCCACCACGTCGTCGACAGATATGCGGAGTACAAAGACAACGACGACGTCGTTATTTACCTCAGGGCCATAGGCTACAACCTTTCCGGGTACTTCTGAATAAAAAACTGCAAATCCCTTGAAAAATCTATTTTGATTGGGGCAAGTTAGCACTGGGGCGAAATGCGCTGGGGCGAATTGGGCATGGGGCGACTTGGGACTGGGGCGAGTTAGGTGGGTCGACTGGCCTAGGTGCAAAGAAAAATGGGTCAAAATTTGAACACATTTTGCCCATTTTCAGTACCTTAGAAGTGAAATATCGAAAAACGCTCACGTCACGCGATAGCCGCATCTCACATCGGAGGTGTGCACTGTGTGTGCATACGCCAAATTGTCGCCCAATTCATTCTTATGAAAATGGTCTTTCGTTTACAACGCTCCGATTCGTATGTTTTTTTAAAATAAAATATCTTCCAAACTCTTGTCAACCCTCGTAATTCACCGGTCTGCCCCCTTAATTTAATGGTATCTTTAACCGTTTAATTCCATCTCGAGAATAATTTCATTACATACAAAATAGCATAATTTGGCGTTTTACAATTTAATTTCGTTTTCCATTCTTGCTAAAATGTTCCTACCGAACAAGCAACTCCATCCGCAAACCAGCAGTAGAAGAAAAGCTGTGAGAAGTTCCAAGCCGAGTACATGAGCAGGAACACAAATCCGCTCGAATCCAAAGATTTCTGAAAAAAGAAGCATAAAGAAAATATTAAAACACTTCTGCATTTAAAACGGCATTAAAGCTAGCTTAGGCAACCGCTCCCGTGTCCATCCGTCATCTGTGTAAAAGAAAGGAGATAGGAGAGGTCGACGAAATTCAGGGTACGTTTAATCATACTCGTAACTAAAATATGCAATCTATTTCACATGTTAACCCAGAGGAATATCACGCGTCTATTGAATGGCTCCAGTACAATAGCCACCCATGACCACGAGTAATTGAGCAGTGCATGAAAACTGCTCCAAGAAGACCAAAGGAGCCACACGATGCCTTCTTACGACAAAGTTCGATCTTCAGCGGCATGGTTACACAAAGTTCGATCTGCGGCGGCACGGTTACACAAAGTTCCTCTCTGAATCTCTCTTCACTATTTGTTCTAAAGGAAGATACCCTGACTTTAAGGTTTCTTTGATTGACTTTAAATGATTTTCATAGCAGAAGGCAAGAATGCAGAAAAGTTTTCAGTAACTCCACGCACACGACATTCATCAATTAGGTGTAGAAGAGAATGTATATTATAGACGACAAAATGATTTCCGAACACCTCTGCAGAAAATAGTACAAAAGTTTTTAAGAATAATTCAGCTTGGTCAAGAAAATTTGCTGATAAATGGCGACTGGCAAGAACATAAATAGCACAGTGAAGGAGACAGAATAATTTATAGATGTGGTCTTCCATTTCATTTTTGAAGACAACCACACCATCGTACAAAAGTAATCTTCTCAGTTCTGTTGCTTTATTTTTGTAAAAGTTTTCTATTTTTCTTTGCTTTCGATTGAAATCTTCAGGGCATGACTCAACAAACCCAATCAATTTTGCACTTGGCAAGAATGCCTTCATCTGAAAAATTTCAGGGCCCCTCCCAAGTAAATAAGGCATCCAACAGCCTTAAAAATGTTCCTTTAAAAAGAAGATGCATCCTGTCCAGACGAAAGTTTGTGACAAGCCCAATACCGTTGACCATCGTCAGAGGTGATAGGCCACAATGATGGTGTCTATCTTCCTGATTGGCAAAGGAATCATCAGTCCGGAGCCTGAACTCGGGGCCAACTTCAGCATAATTCACTCTGTCTGCAGCATACATACCCCTTACATCACATTTCTCATATGCCCCAAATTTATCATGTTGCACGCAGCACTTAACTAAAGACCTGGCTTGAGCATCAAGGATGAAATATTCTACTTCAAATGCATAATTTTCTTTTTGATTATTGTAACCATTTTGGTACAAGTCACTTAACTCAAGGGTCAAATCACCCATAAACAAATCAATATCCCTGGGATCAGTCTCACCACAATACACGGCTATAATGAATGGGTAATTTTCACTCTCTTTCAATTTTCCTAAAATTGGCCAAAATTTTAATTTTGATGCACCAGTTTTTGAAAGGGGAAGGCCGTCCATGTTGATATCAATCTTGACTCTTACAAAACGTTACAGATACAAATCCAGATCCATTTCATTAAGATTTACTTAATTCCCTTGTACCAAAATTTAAAATTAATGCCCTGCAGAATATTTGTATCACTAGCAGTGGAAAGTAATGACTTATACGATTTTGGTACAGAGGGAAAGGCATAAGATAATTTCCCGAACAGTTCGTCTAATTTGGACATTGACAAAACGCCACCACTACTGCCAAACACCCTTAGAGTTTGCACGAGGTATTCTTCTTTCTCTCTTTCGTTGAGAGGGGCTGCCTCATCCTTTTCATCGCCACGGTCGCTGCCATTCTCATCAACATCATTATTGTCGTTAACAGCGTTTTCAGGGGCTCTGTCATTATAAATATCATTGTTGCCCACAGCGACTGCATTCACAGGACGATCTTGACCGTTGTCATTTTCAATTTCCTGCTCACTATTATGGTCGCTGCCACTCTCCGAACTTTCTACATTGACACTTCAACCACTATCACTACTTTCTTCGTGGTTCAGTCAATGATAAATTATCATTTGCCTCAGTTGCTCAGCCTCCAATAGTCCTCCCACAGCCCTTCGTCTAACTCTACGCCTGAACTAAAGAACAACGCTATTAGTTACGAAAATAAATAAAAATGAAACAACCTTCAGACAAGGGAGTTTGGCTCTTTTAGCACGAGTTGAAGGAGGTTAGGGTACTGTGGAAAGTATTAATCAAAAGGATAGGGGTTTATTTTATTACGGGAAGGCTACACTGAAAATATGGAGGTTTTTGCTCCTATCTAAGTATCTATATTATCATAACATCCAATTACTGTTCTATCCTTTGCAACTAATAAGAATTTTATTTCCCTCAATCTTTTATTTAAACAAAGGACTGTTTGAGGTCCTGAAGTAATTAATTATTTCCTTTTAAACATAACTTTTCTTAGTATTAAACACTCTTTATTGGTTTTGTATTTTTAAAGGCTACAAAACTTCCCTGCGCATTAAATTTTTAGTTACGGAGACAAATGTTTTTGGGAAACATGATTTATATGCTCTTTCTACAAATTGGCTTAAACAGATTTGTATGTTTGTTTCATATTCAACCTTGAAAGAATATAAAAGGCATAATTTTGACTAATTTTGAACATTGAAAAATTTGACATTGATCCAAAATGTCAAATCCTAAACCAAATACACTTTTAAAGATCTGATTAAGCCAAATTGTACCTTAGGCCACTCTCATTCCAGAGAACTTTACCCTAAAATTCTACGGCCAAATTGAGTGCGCAGAAATCAGTTATAATAACTCCGTGTAATTATGAACATAAAATATTAACAACTAAACGGCTTGACTTACAGACACCATACAAAGATTTTTGGCAGTTTCATGACATATTGAGCAAGAAAATAATATCCCTCTATTTTTTCAAATTTTTATTCATGGGGATAGCTATTTCAGTGTAGCCTCACCTTAATCCAGGGATGTAAGGATATTTAATTGGTCTAATACTTATTGGCTGATCCATGTTTAGCTCGGCCTCATGAAAATACGATCAAAATATAAAGTGATTCGCAAACTGGCAACTGACAGCGACGACTCACGACTCTCGACCGAACCATGACCGAGACAGGTTGTTGACAACCCACTAGCGCCTTCATTCCGGCGCCAAATTCAAACCCTCTGGAGTTGGTGCGTCGATGATACCCGATATGTAGACATTATATCGTTTTTAGCCCGCTCTTTTGCTTAAAAGCTATATAAGCGGGCTTATGCCATCGCCTCTGTGTTCGTCTGTCTGTCTGTCTGTCTGTCTGTCTGTCCGTTTCCCAAGAAGGACGTGAGCTAGAGGTTTGAAATTTTCAGGGTATTATTGTTGTCACTTCTGGTCAACGAAACGGTTGGTGCAAATCCTGGCAACCACCCCTGAGTGGGTCTGAGGGGGTAGCAAAGAAATAGGGGTTGGTCCAAGAACTGGAAAAAAAATATTTTTTTATGGTCTCCTAAGGGGTAATTCGTGAAAGTAGAGCCCTTTGGGCGAAAATTTTGTCCGTTTGGCTCTATCTCTCACCGTTTA
>NW_026267266.1:577377-579922 GCF_000697945.3 Frankliniella occidentalis | reverse complement strand
GAGCACGACTGCTCGCAGGTAGTCGCCTTAGCCGCGTGGGCTAGGGCGTCAAATCCCAACCCAGAGGTTCGGGGTTCAAATCCCGGTAAGGTAAAGTACTACATTAAAGTTAATCGTCTGTGATGAGAGTGAAACGTCTAGAATAAGACATCCAAGAGAAAAAAAAACTCTTTTTCTTATGTGTCAGAGCATACAACAAAATGTTTTATTCTGTATCGATGGATACAAATTTTTGTATCCACGTTACAAATTTATTTTTATATCCAAAAGAATACAATTTTTTGTATCATGAATGCTGAAAAAACTGCATATCCAAATTACAAATTTTTGTATTAATTTTTTTTAGAGTGCACGCTAAGTCTCCTCCATTATGGTATAGAGGTTTTAATGTGTACTTGACCAAGTTCACAGAATATTCTGCATACGTATATCTGTGCAGAATATTCTGCATTCAAGTACACACTTGGGTTTCCAGAGTTGGGTGGGTTGCTGTGGCAGGCCAAAAACAGGGCTATGCGAGGGGGTCCATGCAGGGCCTAACTGCAGCGCCTACAGCTGCAGGTAGGGGGGTCGGATTCTCATGGTAGTGGTAATGTTTTGTTAGCAAAGGTCTAAAAGTAAGCAGCGCCGAAGACCGATCGAGGATATCTCAAAAACTCGCATTGTGACACGCTTGCAAAGTTGCGTGTTTCAAAAATGATAGTTCGTGACTTAGAGGTCTGCATGAGATTAATTAGAGCATCATCTAGAAAAGTTCTTTCATGTTTTCCAAAAATAGAGATCAAAGAGCACTTAGTATTACTAGAGTGAGAAATAGATTTCATAACACAATAAGCAGTAAGCACCTGATTTGCCCAGATTGTCCAAATAACCTAGCTTAGCACCTGAGGAATAGGGCATTTCGGGAAAGCGGAGCGGCGGAAACGGAACCGGCCAGTTAACCGCTGGTTGCATCTCTGCTGCTGATGCGCGGGGGAGAGGGAGAGGCGGCGGGGCTGCGCAGAGTCTACTGCGCATGCGCAGTTCGCAGGCTGAGACGGATCCATCCAGCAGCCGCTTACCGCTTACCCGAAATACCCTTTTGCCCATACAACGAGCAATCATCAATCAAAATTACATCAAAATGACGTAAAGTGACGTCAAAATGACGTCAAATTGATATAAATTAATTGAGCATTGCTCGCTGGGGTTGGGGATACTATATTGCATAATAACAAAGATAAATAAGGACGACTGCGAAAACAAAAAATCTCCCCCCCCCCCCCCATTTTCCCCTATATTTCATGATTACCCACTAATAGTGGAATTGAGACATCAAACTGCCTCAGCCTGGGATGTGATTTGGGCGAGACGCGAGACGTGTAAGGATGCCTCTTTGATCCTGATGATTTGTTCATAGGTTACAATAATGCTTATACAGCAATTTATTGAATGTAGAAAGAGTGGTTTATTTTGCATGTTGGTGGTCTTAAAGAATTCTAGAAGGGTACTTTGCAGCAATGAATCGTTAACGTGAGTAAAGCTTGATAGCCCCTCTAATGTAACTTTCATAAAAACCAGGGAAGTATGGTTGTGGACTGTCCTGAAAGACCGCACAAATTGACTGGGACGACTTGAGTGAATTTTGTGGAGAATACCACTTACCCAATAGACCCTATTCGGTGTCGGCTCAAAGAGAACGAGAATACCGACCGGAACCAGTTACAAAAAAATTACGATATTTTACGTTTAAATGGCTTTGGTGGATAGAGATGCATTCCAGAATGTGTGTAATAATTTTTTATAGCAGTGTTTCAAATTTTCTCGCGAAGGTATGGCAGGATAAAGGCACTGTTCCAGTAGAGATTCCTGTTTTCTTTCTCCTGGAGCCGAGACCGAATAGGGTCTATTCTAATCTTTACCAAGGGCGGACTTACAGACAGCGCTAACTATCGACTTCGGAAGTAGCCTTCAGGAAAGTACTTTTTGATCGTACCTCTAGGTACAACTCGAGGGTAAGGTTGACAAAGTTGCCAGCTGTTAAGTGCAGAGGACGCTGCGATCGCAGAGTAAAGAAGTTCAGGATGTGAGCACCACGAACAGTTAACCCACTGAGCGGTCCGACACCTAGGTTTGGACGAACAGCAGCGTACGCGGCCACCGACAGCGCTTGGGACTGCAATTTCATAACATGAAACACTTACTATTGAAAAGTGATTGGTCCTATCAAATATCTTAGGAAAAACATTTATCCGTTTTGGGGTTATTATTGTGTGAGAAACTCACTCTAGCTCTAAAACGGTTAGAGATAGAGCTAAATGGGCCTCAAACGTGTGCCGCTTAGGCTAGAAAATTAGGTGAAAATTACAAAATGGCTCAATAAGTCGTTATAAAACCTCTGAAAAATAAGTTTTGGGCTAGTGTAGGCACACTGCAAAATCTGTAAAACAGTATAATGTATAACTTCGTGTAATATAATTACTTAAGAATCGAAATTAAATATGTCGTGGAAAAATAGAAATTAAGTTATCTCGTTTCGAGGAAATGAAATTAAATTGGAATGAAA
>NW_026267266.1:566311-566767 GCF_000697945.3 Frankliniella occidentalis | reverse complement strand
CTCCTAAGGGGTAACTCGTGAAAGTAGAGCCTCTTGGGCTAAAGTTTTGTCCTGTTTACTTACAAATTGGAGTTTTTCTTACCAAACTGGCCAAAACAGAAATATTTTTACTTTTTCAGAAGTACACTTCTGTCTGAGAAGTATGCCGTCGGTTTAAAATTTTCTTCTAAGCAGAAGAGTGGGCTTATTTTATGGTGGGACATCATTAATAAAACGTGTACACTTCCATGCAAAAAACCAAAAAAACAAAAAAAGAAAAAAAAAACACCAAAAAAACATTTATTTGTTGTTCGAACACGTTCGGAGTCAGTCAGAGTATGTCTGGAAGTATATTTATAACTTCTTCTAGGGCTAGTCTTACGTATCTTTTCATAGGTGTGTTATTTGATTCATAAGCTAACAGCAATAACTTAGAAGGGATTGGCATAACTTGCATGTATTCTACAAACTACGGCA
>NW_026267266.1:559841-561011 GCF_000697945.3 Frankliniella occidentalis | reverse complement strand
GTATGCCAGGCGCGTCGCAGCGTAACAGTGTTTCGTGAGATATCGCGAAGCCTGTTACGCGAGACGTGGTCTGGCGTACATCTACCTTGTATATAGTTGCGTCTCGTCCTGCGAGGTAAGAACTACGACCGAAGGTCCTGGGTACCATTACTAATTTTAATGGCAGTCCACAGTCTCAAAAACCTCCATATTTATGTAGAGTAAGAGTACCGAGGCGGTCGGACAAATGACCCCATGCCACGCGTTGCCGCAGGCGAAGGACAGCAGTAGGACGAAAGGCCACCAATATTTTAATTGGACTGATGTTGGGTAAAAGTAGTGTTTTTACCAATTTTTCAGGCGGTAGGACAAATGCAAGGTGGCACAAGTTGGGTGCCAAGAAGAATAAGCATACTTCGCATTTTCTTTTTTATAGTTACCTCATACAGGACGCGAAAACCAGGAATGCCGCACGCTAGAAGTAGGTAACCCATTAGGAGCAGAGATACAGATGCAAATACGCGTTCCATTGTATCGCGCAGCCTGGAACGTTAGCGTTAAAATAATACGCTACAAACTGCAACTCAAAAAAACTGAATTTAGTAAGACTCTCCGAATTCCGTTTGAAGGTGGAGATGCAGTTCGTTTGAGGTTGGGCTAGAATGAGCCATTTCAGTCCTTACCGGAAGTACCCCGTCCGCCATGACAGGGTCCATTAGCAGAAGACATCGGCCGTGTATACATACCTAGACACTACTGCATCATCACAAGAGAGGCTTTCACACGAAATAGGGAAAAAGGACGAAATAAATTAAGACAGAAAACTATTTTGTGAACAGCGGTATTGTTCTATTTACGGGGCCGATGTCTTGCGTTAAAATTGACCGTATCATGGCAATCAGGTCATTTACGGTAAGGACTGAAATGGCTCATTTTGAAAATGTCTTCAAAGTATCGTTCAAGTATCTATAGTTCAGAACAAAGTCGCTGACTTGTACTACAAATGAGCCAAAATGAATTTGTTCGGGAAATAGTGATTTCGAAAAAATAGCTCACCTGAACTAAAAATGCTACCTTCCGTTAACCCGCTTAATTTTTTATTTTTGTTTTGTGAACAGTCTCTCATCTCATTGGCTGAGCGATTATATCGCGAAGCCTGTTACGCGAGACGTGGTCTGGCGTACATATAGC
>NW_026267266.1:557613-559791 GCF_000697945.3 Frankliniella occidentalis | reverse complement strand
GGGCCGAAGGCCCGTCCCAAACGCCGCCGGCAGGCCAAGCTGGGCCCGCTCCCTGCCGAACCGAGTTGCCGGTGGAGCGAAGCGGAGCTGGCAACATGGTTTGGCGGAAGAGCGGGCCCAGCTTGTCGCAGCATACGGTGGATATAAGAAGCAATAGAAGGAGATTAAATACGTTTTTGAACGTAACAGTGTAACAAACAGTCTACCCCGATTCAATGACACCCTTACAAATATAATACGCGTTCGTCGAATACACTTCGATCCATCAACCAATCGCGTCGACGACGGTCAGACCGAAGTTTCCACGTACCAACGTTGAGCCAACGTCGAATCAACCCTTACTTTCTGACTGGGATAGGTAGGTGTAGGGATGAAACCTGATGGCATACTTCTCAACACAAGGGATGGCTTAACACATTAACAATATCAGAATGAAATGAACTTAACTTTAAAGAGGTCCCAAGTGTGTACTTAGGATATCTTCTTTTAAACTGAATTGGCAGGATTTCTCCGGAGTAAGTGGTGATAAAAAACTGAGCAATATCTTCTACAGACTAAAACAGGGGTTTTACTGAATTTTTAAAAATTAAATTATTTATAGTAAGTGGCTTTGTAAAAAAAAATCAAAAAAGGGAATGTTTTCTTTTTTTCAAAATTTAGTAAAACCCCTGAGTCAGTCTGTAGTACTTGATGAACTGAAACGAACAAGTTATTGCCCAGTTTTTATCACCACTTTCTCCGGAGAAATATTGCGCGTTAACTTTAGAAGAAAAAATCCTATAAAAATAAAGGCGCACACTTGGGTCCTCTTTTAAGTTAAATTCATTTCATTCTGATATTGTTAATGTGTTAAGAAGTATACCCCGAGGTATCATCCCTATCCCATATGTGACCGTAGGTGACCTAACGTGGCTCAGAAACTAATTTTATTGACAAATGTAGCAAAAAAGTACTTTTTGGGAGATAAAAGCCTCTAAAGAGTAGGTAGATGTACGCCAGACCCCGTCTCGCGTAACAGGCTTTGCGATATCGTACGAAACACTGTTACGCTGCGACGTGCCTGGCATACATCTACCCAGGCCTGCGGCGCTTACAACCGAGTCGGGCAAAGGGCAGGGTCATAAATGGGCCTGCGGCCCCAAAAGTCACAAGTTTTCTCCTCGTGGTTTTCATTTTTTGACGAGAGATATCGCGAAGCCTGTTACGCGAGACGTGGTCTGGCGTACATCTACCTAGTTAACGTATCCAGCTTGAGAAAAGGTGCCACAAGCTGCCACCTTGGTGAAGCTGAGCATTTGAAAATCGCCTTTTGTGGGGGAAGTACCCGGCTGGTGCTTCTTTCACTTTCATTTGTCGCTGTACAACGTAAAAAGGAACGGAACTGAAAACTTTTCAGTTGTAGAAACGGATGAAGGTCGGGGTGAGGAGATTGGACTGATTTCGCACTTTTCAGTAAATTATCAGGTTTTTGATGTCACCGCAACAGAAATCCTAATTCCGAGTATTACGTCGATCATGTAAATGTTTGACTTTTGTCGCGCCAAACCTCCTACTGTGCAAGGGTTCTTGTTGACTAAGGTACTAATAGGGTGTTCCAGGCTATCTGAAACGGAAGTAAAAAAGAACAAACTCACTGACTTTTCTATTTCCGTAATGGCTCTGATTGGTCGTCCTGATCACGTGCCACTTCGGCCTTTCTAGTATGGAAAACTGCCAGATCTGTTTCGAGCTCCCCTCCATATTTGAGAGGTTAGAATCGGATCAAACTACCGTGGTAATTTCTCATACTGAACATGCGGAAATAGATAAGTCAGTGAGTTTGTTCTTTTTCACTTCCGTTTTAGATAGCCTGGAACACCCTATTAGGAAGCCTTATTAACGAGTTTGAAGGATCATTTTGTTTTGGGGCCATTTCTATGGGAGAGACTTCCTTTAGCGCGTAAACACTGGGCGATAGAGCCAAACGGACGAAATTTTAGGCAACACGGTTTCACTTTTCCGCGTAACACGTTGGAGGGAAATATCAAAGAACCAAATCATACATTTTTAAAGGCAATCTTACAAGAAAAACTCCCTCCCCGTTAAACTTTCCAAGTGTATGTACCATGTGTGACAGACATGTAAGTCACCATACGTTTTGGTCTTGTATGTCCCATACGAGTAACATGTATGTGTAAT
>NW_026267266.1:555789-556069 GCF_000697945.3 Frankliniella occidentalis | reverse complement strand
ATATCGCGAAGCCTGTTACGCGAGACGTGGTCTGGCGTACGTATAGCTAGTTATGAGATGCAGTGTCCTAGCGTCCTATGAAGAAGCTGAAGAAGCCTACCCGGTGCGCACGCGACTTTTCTTGTCTTGGGCAGAATGGGCCCTTTGGGTAGAGTAGACTAAAAAATATTCCACTGAATGAAATATTATTGGCTGAGCGATTAGCGAAGCCTATTACTCCGTCTGGTCGGAAAAAACTTTTTCTGTCTGTCTGTCTGTGTATCTGTCCGCACGAAAACTC
>NW_026267266.1:550303-551609 GCF_000697945.3 Frankliniella occidentalis | reverse complement strand
TAGATGTATGCCAGGCGCGTCGCAGCGTAACAGTGTTTCGTGAGGTATCGCGAAGCCTGTTACGCGAGACGTGGTCTGGCGTACATCTACCTTGTAATATTAGTATGCTATGTTACCGTAGTAACTTTTTGAATGAAATGCAGCTACTGTACAGGACATTGGGTTAAGGGTTTAGGGTGTCAGAGGATGCCTCATTGGGTTAGCGACCCCCACCCCACCGCCCTTTTACCTTGTATAATATACACGAAGTAGAGTTTCAAAAGTAAACGGTAATAGTATAGCAAAGTGACTCATTGGCTTTCTACTCACTCTTGTACACCTTTGAAAAGGGATTTTGGAGTATAATCAAGAACACTTTTAATAAATTGGCACTCGAGTCTGGAGACCAAAAAAATATTTCTAGTTTACGGTCCAACTCTTATTTCTTTGCTACCCCCTTTTATCCCCCTAGGGTTATTTGCCATGATTTGCACCAGGCATTTTCGGAGGCCAAAAGTGACCCCTAAAATACCCTGAAATTTGTAGACCTCTACCTCAGCCATTTCCTCTTACACACACGACGGACGGACAGGCGGACACGAGAGCTGTTGCATAAGCCCGCTGTAATGCTCGTTTTAAAAGCAGAGGTCCAAGTATAGTATCGCACCGGGGACAGTGTAGGTGTAGCGTGTACACCCGGGGCGTGCTATGCAGGGTGTAGTTACGATGGTTAAAGGGTGTAAGAAAGGAAGTACAAAGAATTACAGTTCTTAGGGCCGACCACCAAGTACTCACTATTTGCTGGAGATGTGTCCGAGCCGGAAGCCTATGCGCGTCTGAATGGCATCCTGTTGCCAAGGCGTCTGTTCACATGTTCGCAGACGGGTTGAGGTGGAATATTCTTGATCAGCCATTGCTCTTCACCCTCTAGGACCGCCAGTTGAGAACGGAACACTCCTATCCTCCTCACGGAATAGTTGGGGTAATTTGTGGGGTTCAAGAGCTTTGGTAAGATCAGCAGGAGGAAACCTGCCAGCGAGGCCGCAGCCGACTCTGAGAGGATCATCCCATCCTCATACGCGAGGTACATCCCATATATCAGGTCTGTGAACACCGTCTGAGGCTCTTCCGGCTCTGGCAGTGGGTCCTCCCCCTCCCCTCTGTTGGCTTGAGCATTTCGGAACCCCTCTAGGTCAGTCAGATACGCACGATGGTCGGTCCAAGCCTGCGCAAAGTCGTCATAAGGCTGAAGATCCACCACCATATCACTGTCAGCACACGCTCGTGCAAAGCTCTCATCGTATGCATCTGGCAGGAGCGCTCTTAA
>NW_026267266.1:549104-550253 GCF_000697945.3 Frankliniella occidentalis | reverse complement strand
GTTTTTGACGAAAATAAGCGAAAAAATGTACAACCCTGCATGATTAGTCGAGGTGACGGGCGTTGACGGGCCGGAGGCCCGTATCTTTGTAAACACTTTTGCACTACCTGACTCGGGTGTCAGCGCCGCAGGCCAAGGTAGATGTATGCCAGGCGCGTCGCAGCGTAACAGTGTTTCGTGAGGTATCGCGAAGCCTGTTACGCGAGACGTGGTCTGGCGTACATCTACCTTGTTTTAAATCCAATTTTTGAGCTAGAATGCTCTTCTTCGAACTCGATCTGTCTTTTTATGACACAAAACGACCCTGAAAATCCCAGGTCGCTAGCTCAATTCGCTCTCGAGTTATCGTGCGCGCAGACAAACAGACAGACAGACAGACGCGAAACTTTTGGATCATCACTGGAGTCATAGGCTTCGCTAATCGCTCAGCCAAAAAATACAAACTTTTCCTCACAGTCCTACTTCTTTCATTCCCCCTCACACCCTGACAGGGGTGGTTGCCAGGATTTGCACCAACCGTTTTGTTGTCCAGAAGTGAAAACAATGATACGCTGAAAATTTCAGACCCCTAGTTATCTTGGGGAGACAGACGGACAAACAGACACAGAGGCGATGGCAGAAGCCTACTTATACAACTTTTACAAAGCAAAAGAGTGGGCTAAAAAGTCATAACATGTTTAAAAATTTAAGAAAAATTTAGGAAAAGTTACAACAAAGAGCGATTAGCGAAGCCTATTACTCCGTCTGGTCGGAAAAAACTTTTTCTGTCTGTCCGTCTGTCTGTCTGTCTGTCTGTGTGTCTGTGTGTGTGTCTGTCCGCACGATAACTCGAGAACGAATTGAGCGAGCGACTTGGGATTTTCAGGGTCGTTTTGTGTCATAAAAAGACAGATCGAGTTCGAAGATGAGCATTCTAGCTCAAAAACTGGATTTAAAAAAAATCAAAAACAACAGGTCCCAAAAATGACGTTTTTGAAAAATATTTTTTTTATGGTTTCCTAAGTGGTAACCCATCAAAGTAGAGCCCTTCGGGCGAAAATTTCGTCCGTTTTGCTCTAGCTCAAACCGTTGAGGCGCTAGAGGGTATTTTTGACGAAAATAAGCGAAAAAATGTGCAAGCATGCATGCTTAGTCGAGGTGATAGGCCGT
>NW_026267266.1:542854-543684 GCF_000697945.3 Frankliniella occidentalis | reverse complement strand
TGTCTGTCTGTCTGTCCGCACGATAACTCGAGAACGAATAGGCTATTCCGCTCGACGCGGTGAGAAGAACACAAGAATCACAAAAGACGAGGGTGGGGGGAACGGCGCGGGGGAGCGCGGGCGGGTTGGGAAGCCGCCTCGCTACCCCCACCCTCGGCTTTTGTGATTCTTGTGTTCTTCTTACCGCGTCGAGCGGAATAGCCTATTGAGCTAGCGACCTGGGATTTTCTGGGTCGTTTTGTGTCATAAAAAGACAGATCGAGTTCGAAGATGAACATTCTAGCTCATGAAATGACTTTTTAAAAAAATCAAAAACTACAGGTCGCAAAATGTATTTTTTTCAAATATTTTTTTCTGGTTTTCTAAGGGCTAACTCGTGAAAGTAGAACCCTATGGGCGAAAATTTTGTCCGTTTTGCTCTATCTCGTACCGTTTGGGTGCTAGGAGGCATTTCTTGGCAAAAATAAGGTGAACACGACTAAATGGCCTCTTAAGTCGTTAAAAAGGCCTTATATTAAAAACTCGTGCAGGAAGTAATACTAAAACCACACAGTTGACGTCGAACCACACTCTCCCTAAGGCTCAAGGGTCCCTAGATTATCTAGTATCACTAAAACGTTGATTTTTACATAACAATCTATCAAAATCCGATCCTTTAATGAAAACCGTTATCCAACATCAGAAGTTTCATGTTTCATCTCCTTAATTTTTGAGTAATAAGTCCCCGACAAATTCTGTGAGTATGTCAAATTTTGGGGCTGGAAGGCCCTGTTCCCGAATACCCTCCAATTAACTCAGGCGCGTCGCAGCGTAACAGTGTTTCGTGAGAT
>NW_026267266.1:536698-540474 GCF_000697945.3 Frankliniella occidentalis | reverse complement strand
TTCACCGCGGATTTGCCTAAGAACTCTCCAACTGTTACATTTCCGCCCACTTCCCGAAAGTTCACTTGTTTCAGGGTCTGTTGCTTTTCGTAGACCTTTCTAAGTGTGGTTGTAAAGAAGTCGCTAGACTCACCGGGAGCTATAGTGCTAGAAGACACAGGCTCTTCTTTCGAGGGTAGCAGAGGCACGTTTACAAATCCTAGGGGGTGGTCGGCAGGACGCCACACATTTTTGGCCTTGAAAACCTCGGGGTTCACCATGGCTAGTTTGTTCTGCTTCACCATGGTAACTGAGGTCTTTGATCGGCTCTGGATCGTGACGAGGTGCGGGTCAGAGGAGTAGTCTCGTTGAGTTTCTGGGGTACAACTTCTAGAGCTCTCCAGTCAATTTGACAAAGTTCTCTAGATGATTCTCATTTGAGGTCCCTGCGGCCGTCCCTGGATCGGTCCCTGCGACCGTCTCTACCTGAGTCACTCCTCCTGTCTCTGTCAGCACTTCTGTCCCAGCGACGACTCCTATTCCTGTCATAGGACGAATCCCTCGTCCTGCTGTAGGACCTATCCCTAGGGCGGCCTGGCGTAGGGTCACGCCGGCTCCTGTACTCGTCGCGTGACCCCTCTCTTGACCGCGGTCTGTCCCACCGTCGGTCCCTGCCACGATCACCCGATCGGTCCCTGGAACGAGAATCCCGGCCCCTCAGCCGGTCCTTTATGTCCGTCATTGCCAAAACCAGAGACTGAAAAGCTTCCTCTAACTTCTCAACTCGTCTGTCAGAGGCGTCAACGGCCGTCACAGATTCCTGAATGCTCACCGCTTTCTCAGAATTTTTTCCTGGCAAGATATTTCTTTCCTGCAAGTCAGCCACATCCGCCTCTGCATCTACCAGAAACTCAAGCATGTCCTCCATGCTTTTAAAAGTCATTCCAATTAGCAGTTTTTGATAGCTTGCTGGGAGTCCTTCCTTCATGTAAGCTATCTGGTCAGCCAAACGCATCTCAGTAGAGTACCTACTTAGCAAGACTAGCTTATCCACAAAATACTCCCGGACACCCTCGCCTTTCTTCAAAACTCTTGCTTTCACCAGCGCCCTCATCTGACGCGAGTCATCCTTAGAGGCGAAAGCTGCCCTAAATGCTCTTTCCACTATTCCAAAACTCACAGCAGGGTGCAACCTGATATAATAAGCTAACCATGCTTCCACATGTGAGCCCTTCACTGCCTGCTCTAAGTACAAAATTTTGGTTTTGTCTGGATACTCATAGTGATCCATAATCCGCTCAAATTTTAAAAGAAATTCCTTAACATCAATTATATCCTTGAGTCGCGGTACCTCAAGTCTAGGCCCGTACATGACGGGACGGGGGTTAGCCTGTGCACGACCCCCAAACGCCGAGAACCCACCGAAGTCGTCCACCTGAGAAACCCCAAAGGGACGAGGGCCTCCCCGGTCATAATGACACCTGTGGGACGGCGGGGATGGCGGCGGAGACTCCGGCTCGTCAAACACTTCGGACCTTGCCGACGCCATCCTTGCTTGGTCTCCTACTTCCTCGTACACGTGCCCTGTGGGTGGCGATGACACCAAAGGTTGCGGCAGATTACTTACTTCTGTGGCTGCTCTCTCCAGCTCCCCTTCTACCAACCAAGAGACGATTTTGTGCACCGCCTCGCAAAACGTTAGAGGCCCTGGATGTTCTCCCCGCAGTTCCTCGACCGCGCGTAAGAGCCAGACCAGATTTACCACCAAGTTGTCAGAGGTGTTTAGGTCGATGTGTGTGACCGAAGCCGAACAAAGCTGAGGACGGCGATCCCTAACTCGGCCTGCTGGCCGCACCCGGGAAAGGACGCTTGCTACAGCCCGCGAGCTCTGGGTGAGAAACTCCTCACCTTCGCAACCCCTGGACTCAACGTCCTGTACCTCGAGCAGTACACTAGCAAGCGTACGAGCTACCTCCGTACACTCGGCGGCTGTGGCTTTTCAGAAGTTTACGAGTTGCGCTTTAGGGGCTGGACTCGCATCCGCTGCTAGCGCAGCGCGTAGCCGGCCAAAATGTGGCTCTATAGTTGTTACCCCCTGAGCCTCTGCCCTAGCTCGGCGCCTCTCTGTCTCCCCGGGTCCAGAGCCCGACACTGTCGATTCAGCAGCAGCTGAGTCTCCGGGCTGCCCTACTGACCGTCGCGGCTCCGATGACAAGCCAACGCCCGCTCTTGCGCGGGGGGGTGAGCGGGAGGTGGAGGAGTCGCGTGCGCGGGGCGCGGAGGCGGGGCGCGCCTGCGAGCGCGCGCGGAGGGGGGAAGGGGTGCGCTGTCGCGCGGCGGGGCCGGTGCCCTGGCCTGAAGCGGCGTGCCCTGTGCAATTAAGCGTGGTCCCCCGTGACAAGAACTCAAAAACTACCTCTAAAATTTGCCGCCGATTCTGACTGTCCGAGGGAATGTTGTACTTCGTACAAACGGAGCTGATGTAACCGTGCAATTGTGCCAAGTCCACAACAATTGGATCCCGGAAAACAAGTGACCCGGAACTAACACTGTCACTGTCGTCCGCGTTCGACTCTTCCCACTTAATAGCCAAATCCCCTTGCTCCACGGGGCGAAAACTTTGAACGATATTTTTAAGTTCCCGAACGTTAAACCGTGGATGGCGAGCTGAACCTACCACCTGAATCTGCTCTGCCACTCGCACCAACAGCAAATGCAAGGTGTCTAAGGCTGGCTTAGTATTTGTAAAATTGGGCAAATTGCACACTTGAACCTTTGGAACCAAAACCGACGCCTTAGCGGCCAAGAAATTTCTCAGAGACACGCACCTACTGCCCCATTCACCGCTAGGAAGATACGCTTTCTACGTGCCTATCTCTGGTGAAATGGCAGCAGCCATAAGGGACACTCACACATGCCCAAAACGGGAAAAAAAATCAGCAAGCACGCTCGCGCACCAAAAGCTCATTAAAAAAAACTGAAGTTATGTTACAACTAAATTTTGAAAAAGAAGGGAGGGTATTACTGAAAAAGTAACACTCTGTGGTGCTTGCGGTTGGCACCACTGACGCGGCCAAGATGGCGGCACTTCCGTAGCCGGTGCTCGGAGTGCAGGTGCCCCCGGTGGGCGCCGAATCCGCGAGTCAGCGTAAACCCCCCCCGACGCGGCGGCTCGCTCAATGCAACCCGACACCAGGCGGCACGGCAAGGCAATGACCAGAGCCACGTGTGAGACCTAGCATAAATGAGCACAATTTCTGCTCCAAGGTTTAAAATGACCGAAAAAACTTAACTCTACAAGAGCACACTGAATTTAAAATAGTAAAAAAAATTAAAAAAATAAAGAAACAAAAAAACAATCACGACAAACTGACTGCTACACTCTCCCGTACGAAACGTACCTAACTCTTAGAACTAAAAAATAAAACTATGCAGCTAACTACACACAGAGTTATAGTGGGGCATCGGTTTTCACCATCACAAAACCACTCACATAAAACAAGGTATGCCTTAGCTACCCAAACCGTGTGGGCTCCCAAACACGTGTCACAAAACAACGTGGAAAAATAGGTAAAAAATAACAGAAGCTAGCTTCGCCTAATTAACTTTACCTAGACCAGTCCTAGCAATAGAAGGAGTCTAGGGAGACGGCAAGAGAGAGTACAGAGATCCTCACTGCGCATGTGGATTCCACGTGGGCAATGAGTCCGCACCTCCACCAAGTATAGTATCGCACCGGGGACAGTGTAGGTGTAGCGTGTACACCCGGGGCGTGCTATGCAGGGTGTAGTTACGAT
>NW_026267266.1:534209-535079 GCF_000697945.3 Frankliniella occidentalis | reverse complement strand
TGGGTTGTAGTCGCGGTGTTTCACCGTTACATCCCTTTCTCGTGTCTACGGGGCAAATTTTAAGGACGACGGGCTTTGCGGGCCGAAGGCCCGTTGCATCATCTAATTATGTTCTACAGCAAATCGCGTGACAGAAATGGTCGGGCCGCAGGCCTGACCATCGCCGCCGGCAGGCCAAGCAGGCCCGGCCCCTGCCGAACGGAGTTGCCGGCGCAGCGAAGCGAAGCTGGCAACTTCGTTTGGCGGAAGGGCGGGCCTGCTTGTTAGATTGTATATTGTTTGTCAAAAAGTCTTATAACTTGACTTTTTGCCATTGTTTTCAATATATCCACCTCTAGGGCCGAAACAGTAAAACATACGGCTAATGCGAGGGTAGTTCTTGATTCAGAACGTGTTGTTTTGGGGGGGTACTTCCTCTGACATTTTACACCCAGAAAAATGTTTTCTTATTTCAAGAATATTTTGACCTAAGATCAATTTTACTCTTGACACAAGATAATATTACCTTTCATTTAAGAAAATTTTCTTACTTGAAAGCAAAAATCGTCTTGGTAACAAGAAAAAAAATAATCTTGGGTCACTTCTAGTACAAATGTACTTGAAACAAGAAATCATTTTTCTGGGTGTACGATTGGACGCCTCCTTGTACGTCTTTATGTGCAACGTGGTCATTTTCGCCGTATTTTCGTCGAAAAAAGCACTCAAGCGCCCAAACGGTGCAAGATAGAGTCAAACGGACAAAATTTTCGTCCAAAGGACTCTACTTTCACGAGTTACCCCTTAGGGGACCATAAAAGAATACTTTTTTTCTACTTTTTGGACCAAGCCCTATTTCTTTGTTACCCCCTTTCACCCCCTAGGGGTGGTTGC
>NW_026267266.1:527510-534159 GCF_000697945.3 Frankliniella occidentalis | reverse complement strand
ACAGTTCTTAGGGCCGACCACCAAGTACTCACTATTTGCTGGAGATGTGTCCGAGCCGGAAGCCTATGCGCGTCTGACGTGTCGCGCGCCCGATCGAGCCTTCCCGGGCTGGATCGGGTAGCACCCCGCGCTGTCGCGAATGCAGCGCGAGGCTTTCCAGCAGGCGCTGGCCACGACGCTAGTTCCTCCTCGTGAGCGCGAGAATTTAAAAGTCTACGCATGTCTAACAATGGCGGGCTAAAAAACACTAGACAGAGTGATTAATGTCAGGACTAGCCGTAAACTTTATCCTGTCGTCTTCAAAGTCCATCTGAAGGTTAGCGGAGACGCGTCTCTATTAAACTTCCCGGAAAACTAGACTCGAGCACCAATATATTCAAGTGTTTCTGATTAAACTCCAAAATTCCTTTCCAATGGTATACAAGAGTGACTCGAAAGCCGGTGGGTCACTTGCTAAACCATTACCGGGTAAACTCTTCAAGTGATGTGATGATGCTAACGATCCGGTCACGGAGTTTCCCTCCCGCCCGCATGGAAAAAAAGAATATACGAAAATATGACTGGCGAAGGTATTCCAAAAGTGCACCCATACCGCACATTCCATCTGTAGAGAAATGGTCTATGCTGGTCAGATGCTCTGGCCGCATGTAGCCGCATGGCCCTGCCGTTCCTACTGTCGCGCTTCCCCACCTCCGTTATTGTTGTGACGCGCCCTTGGCTACGGCCTCATTCCTGTGCTGCCCCTTGCCTGGAATACATCTGTTCACTGTAGTAATTCGAAGTGTGATACTTTTCACACATTTTCGTGTGATAAAACGCTCCGTGTGATTCCCACGATTTATCACTCCTGGGGAAGGAGTCAATTTTTATCACAAATTTTATGTGATGCCTATTGCAAAATAATGCGATGATTCCGGATTTCCTGCAAAACGGTGTGAATGCACATCGTACACAACTGTGATACATAAAAGTATCTCTCAAATGAGTGATGGTCATCACAAATATTAGCAATTAATTTAATGTTGTACTTTTCCTGCGATGATCATCACAACATCGCGCAATATTTCTGTATCACAGAAAACGTGTAGTCTGTACCACACTCTGATTCACAGTGTTCTTCTTCTCTGTCAATTCAAATGTGTACATGGTACACATTAAAGAAAGTGTACATGCGAGGGGGTATTCCCTTCCGTAATACCCTGCACACTCCACCTGGGTATTACGTGTAATGTAATACCGAAAAATAACAAAAATGCTATAAATTAGCAAAACTTTGCGTGTAATTCCGGCGTAATACCCGGTAATACCAGGTAATTCTGTGTAATACCGAGTACTCTGTACAAGTTTTACGGTATCGAATACCCCCTCGTGTACATGGCATGTATGCTTTAATTAATGTGTACATGGCTATGTATACATTTATAAATGTGTACATGACCATGTACACATCTTTTAATGTGTACATGCCTATGTACACGTTTATAAATGTGTACATGGGCATGTACACATTTATAAATGTGTACATATCGATGTACACATTAATTAAAGCATACATGCCATGTACACTTTCTTTAATGTGTACTATGTACACATTTGAGTTGACAGAGTTCCCCTGTATCTGCCTGATCATTCCCTGTAGAGATCCCCGTGTCCCTTCCACCCACGATCTTTACACAACACATGGATCACAACTGGCGGTAATGGGAATTCCCTGTAGCTCCCAAAGTATTGAAGCAAGAAACTTAATGCCCTAGGGATATTTTCCGAAAAGGTGCAAATTGTAGCAACGAAAAAAACGGGTCGAGCTCTTTGTGCGCCGAGGAGTGACGAGGGGACGACAGGGTCCCGGGCAGAGGCCCGCTCCTCGGGTGCTCCGCTGTGCCGGCCGGAGAGCCCGCCGCCGGGGCTGGGAGTGCCCCCCGCATGGCAGCGCCACTCACAGCGTGCCGGCGGCAGCGAGTTTCGGGACTAACAGCGATCGCACGAGTAAATGATTGGCAGGTTTATGGCTCGTGCTCGTCGCCAACTCGACCCTTGCAAAAGCTGCAAAACAGTTCGAGATCCTCGTTATAAGCGAATATTGAGTCGATGTCTGCGAGCTTATACCGAGGGGTTACTGTACTTAGATGTTCTTTATGTTTATTCAAAAGAGGTACCATCTGCTTAAAACCTAATGCGGGATACCTTACCTGTGTTTAACTGCATAAAATACTATTTTGTAATCCCCCAGTACTTTCTGTTTATGGAGCACAAAGTAAAACGGTTTTGGAGGAACGGCTTCCGGGCTGCGGGATAGCGTTGCCAAACTACCTTCCTCCGCGGGCCGAGTTGTTCCCTCAGCCGCCGGCCGTAGGCGAGCGCGGCCACTATGGCTCTGCCCAGTGCGGCTCTAGCACGGGGAGCAATGGGTGCGGAGCGGCGCAGCGTGCTTTTCGCGGCCCTAGCCCCGAAACCGTGAGGGATAAATGGTGGGTGAAAGGGGGCAGATTTTAGTGTGAGCTTTCAGCTTTCTAATGCTGCTGTTAATATTTTTGCGACACGACCCATGCATCCTGAACGCCAGCCCGGCAAACATAGGCCTGGCGCTGCGCTAATGCCACTCCAGGCCAGGGCGGGCTGCCCCGGCCTACAAGCGCGGCTCTTCTCAGCTCTAGCTTCTAAAATATTGACGATGAATGGTTGGTCAAAGTGAGGCGATCGCAGCTGGAGGTGGAGGTTCAAGCTTTCTATCGCTGTTAGTATTTTACAGATCCGACCCATAAAGCCCCATCGGCGGTCAAGCAAAGACCAAAGCTGGGGCAGCACCGATAGAGCCCGACCGCGCAGCACGGGGAGGCATTCCTGTGCCAGCCAATCGGTAAAAGACCGCACCCAGAGTACCATCTAGTTGATTCGACCAAATCAGGGTCGCAGGAAGCAAAATATCGTTCCTGAAACCACCTACGATTTATTACCTTTATTTTTAACAAAATTTGGTCACGTCTATGAAAACTAAGGTAAGTTGACTGAATGTTTTAATCGGTATGCCTAAGATCTAGTCCACAGAGCCAAAATTTTGTCGGTTCTGAATTTGTTCACCTGGACCAAACGGTTCTCTGGCCGTGCGCCATTAATGCTGTATGAGTCAGATCGCAAAACTATTAATATTAGTGTTACAGGAATAGAAAGTTTGAACCTTGCACTTAAATTGGCTTGCTTTCACCTACCATCTAATCTGTCATGGTTTAAAAGCTAGGGCCGCGAGAAACGCGCCGCGCCGCTCCGCACCCATTGCTCCACGTGCTAGAGGCGTTTGTGAATTTTGCAAAAGAAATTTGAAGAAGTCTTGGAGCAGTCGGAATACATTCTGAATTTAGTGAATAACGTTTCCATGTTGGGGTGTGCCCTACGCTTAGTAGTAGGCACCGACGCACATTCTAATTCCAAGTCCCTTCTGAGTCTATATAAAATTACCTTATGATGAGCTGGTGGTACTGAGCACACGCACGCAGAGCCTCCTCCAAGCTCATTTCCTGCACAGCTGTGCTATATGGTCTCAGAACTGCACCTGTAAACTTTATTTTCACAAATGCACCTTCAGTCCTTCCTGATGTTTCACAATTTAATCATTTCAGGTTTTTGTTAGCAGTAAATTCTACCAATTGAGACGCATCTTTCGTTGTAAGCGGATTTAAAAAAAAAATAGTAAGGGGCAGAGATACAGAGCAGTTCTAAAAAGTGAAAGTCCACTCTTGAGCCAACAAAGAAACGAATGTCCTCATGTGGGCAGCAGACCAAAACAACGCAAGTCAATACATCTGCAGATCAAAACAGCGAAAGTCCAAGCATAGGCTGACATAGCGTAAGCCCACAAAACTATTAGACTTTCGCTCTTAGGTTGGATCACACATGGACTTTCGTTCTTTTGTTAAACCAGACTTAGACATTTGCTTTTTTGATTGCCCAAAACCAGACAAAACCAACACTCAGCTCTCGACGCACATTCTACTTCTTCTAGAATCTAGATTTAAAGAAATATTGCCGATATCTTGCATACTGTTCTCTCCAGTAAATGCCAAACTTACGTTTTGGGGCGCCACGACACGACAATTTTTATACTGCTTCGCCAGAATGTTAGGCTTTTATGTTGACATACGTAAAACTAGGACTCTGTACCTACAAGATGACGCAAGATTTTGTTTATGTCACCTGTGTCAAATTTGAGAGCCGATTTCCAAAAGTCCCCTAAATAGGGACATAGGCTTTTACATGCAAAAGGACTAGGGTCCCGATTTAAGGCACTTTAAAACACGTTAAAAGGCGGTCTTTAAGCAGTTCTGGTGGCTAAACTATACCGGATAAGAATATTTCGACGGTAGGGTGAGGTCTAACTTTTCCATGAAGTTGCTATTTCCCCCAACAATATTTTACTTCTTATAATTTTTGAATGCTGTTCCCATTTAGGACACTTTGTTTCCAAAATACGGACACTCTTAGAGTGGGCCTCTTAGAGGTACACCGTATGCGATAAATCGTTCAAGGTGGTAGGTGTCTTGGTCTTGATTGTGTTTTAAAGGCACACCGCGCTCATCGCTATCCCATTTCCTTTTTTGGGGGAGAAGACGCCAACGTTTATTAAATCGCCTGTGATGAAATAGGAAGCCACCCTTCTGGTCCGTCCTCGTCTCTTTGCCTGACCAATCTACGCAGTATACTGCGGAGATGGCTCGTATCTTTCTCATATACCAACCTGGCTGGCATGACGAATCAGATCACAAAGAATCTCGCACTTACAACTTGTATGCATACAGACTGATAAAAACAGCATGTCGTAACCGCCTGTAGTAACAAGAAGAGAGAAAAATTAAGACGAGAGCGCTGATAAAACCGGACAAAACAATTGTGCTAATTCCCACATATACGTGGGTACTAAACCGATTCGACTATAGTGCCCTTTGTCAATGCATTAGAGTTCCCTTAAAGTGCTAATAAAAATCTTGGCCAGTTTACATGCAATTCGAAGGGCAGCACGGCGCTGCTGGCTAGTATCGTGACTCTAGACATTTAACATTGATTTTCAATGGTTCGCACAAGATTTGTACACAAGAGTTCAAGAAAAACACATATTTGTCCTGCATCACGGACTTGAGGTAGCTTCTAGGAGAATTGGATCAAACAAATCATGATGCGCACACGGGGATACGAGGACTTTCATTTTCATAATGTTCTTCTGTTTCGCCGATATTTTACTAAAAGTCCTGGGCTATAAAAGCAGTCGGGAAACTAAGGTGGATGTGCTTTTAATTGGTCGCTGCACAGTCACTTCACGGAACCATAGCTTGCCATCACTGGCCAGCATCGCCTGACGTTCCTTATTGCGCCACCTTGACTGTGCGTTGCTCGGTAAGTAAGCACAGCACTTGGATAGATGAACACTTACCGCTTATAAGGGGGAAAGTTATAAAAACTATAAAGGTTAGCATCAGAGCTGGCCAGTAGGTGTAAGGAGTGCGAGTGAAAAACGCCGGAGCCTTAATGTTGAGCTGCCGCTGGTCAGGGGGCAGTGTTGCATTAAAGATGTTTAGTACGAAACCGCTGATTGAAAATGGAATGTACAAAAGAAGCATCCACCTGCAACCGCAAGGACAAATGCAAATACAGTAAAGTTTCATAAGGAGACTAAAAGGGGCGAGGAACCAGCGCGTCTATACGAAACGGTCTCCTGCTCAGCGATTTGTGACTGCAGCCGAACACAAATGCAAACACCTGCATTTTAACAAAGTGCTTCAAGGTGACCAAATGACTACGAAGTAAAATAAATTTAAATGTTAATGGCTCCACAGTCGCGGAGCCCATTTCCCCATCGACTCAATAAAACATTGAATGCCTAATTTTTTGACTTTCTGCATGTAGGTCTATGCACAATAACGGCCTAAAATGTGCATTGCCACATTGTACACTTTAGGCCTACAGGCAGACAGATACAATTGCTAGTAGTAAATATGGCACAATGTCCCGGTCGACATCTTGGGGTCCTCTACACTGGAAAAAATAATGTTACCGAGGTAACGTTTCTTGACGCAACCAAACCAGAAAACGTTTGGTGATGCAACCTGTTTGTGACGGCCCTATCCTTTTGCATGGGGTAGGTTGCATCAGGAAACGTTACTGGGCTTGGTCACATGATGAAACGTTACCTCGGTAACATTAGTTTGTCCAGTGTAACCTAACCTAAATTTAAGGGGGATGGGGCTTCCTTCGGGGCGCCCAGGAGGCGTGCTCACACGCTCGGTAAGAATTTTTAATGGAAAATCTAATCCCCCTCAAGAGAGGCTTATACAAAACCGATATACACTGCTGCTCAAAATTAGCGGCGCACTTTTTTGAGCCGGTGTATTTTCTAAGTGTTTTGAGCTAGAATGTCGAGATTTGGCCTGTAGACGTCTCATTGGTTCGTCTTGGACCCTACGAAGTGCGCAACCCTTGCGCCACCCCATACGGCCTGTGCAGCCCCTAGAAAGAAGAGGGGTAGAAAATTCGTCTTAAAAGGTTCCGAATTTGTCACTTTAAATGATCGGAAAGTCGAAATTTTTGGTGTACCGACTCAAATTTGTGTCCTCTTTCGAACGGCACTAGTGAAATCGCGGTCGTTCAAACCCACCCCCTGCCC
>NW_026267266.1:520226-523060 GCF_000697945.3 Frankliniella occidentalis | reverse complement strand
TAAGGTCCACTCCTAGAGAACGAAACGCCTACGGCAAATCCTGGCAACCACCCCTAAAGGGCTAAAAAGGGGTATCAAAGAAAATGGGGTAGGTCAAAAAAGTCCAAAAAAAATATTTTTTAGGGGTAACATGTGAACATAGAGTCCTTATCTCTAACCGTTTAGGCGCGAGATGGTCTTTTTTGACGAAAATAAGCTAAAAATTTGCCATTGTGATCAATACGTTATAGAAAAAGGCATAAAAACCGCAAAATAGAAAGGAAACTCTCTCCCCACCCTCAAAAACCGTTTTCTAAGCAGAAGGGTGGATTGTAGTCGCGGTGCTTCACCGTTACATCCCTTTCTCGAGTTTTTGGGGCAAACTCAAAGGCAACGGTTTAAAGCGGGCCGAAGGCCCGCTACATCATTCGATCATGTTCTTCAGCAAATCGCGTGACAGAAATGGTCGGGCCGCAGGCCCGACCATCGCCGCCGGCAGGCCAAGCAGGCCCGGCCCCTGCCGAACGGAGTTGCCGGCGGAGCGAAGCGGAGCTGGCAACTTCGTTTGGCGGAAGGGCGGGCCTGCTTGTTTCTCAGGTATTTGATGGTGTGCCCTTTTCCCGACTCGGGTGTTAGAGCGTCAGAGCCACTGGCGTAGCGTAGGTAGATATATACCAGGCGCGTCGTAAAGCGTAACAGTGTTTCGTGAGATATCGCCTGTTTCGCGAGACGTGATCTAGCGTACATCTACCTACTGCTATTCAAAACATGTAATCTAAGAGTTTTGTGTTGTGTACAATAAGCGCCCAGACTTCAATTTACCTGCAAAATTTTCTTGCTCGGACAGTGCAACGGAAGTTGGCAACACGCGACTCAGCAGGGGCCAGCATATATTCGACTCTTTCAAACGAGTCCTGCAAGCATTTTCTTATCGCCAAAAGC
Source organism: Frankliniella occidentalis (assembly GCF_000697945.3). Taxonomy (NCBI): domain Eukaryota; kingdom Metazoa; phylum Arthropoda; class Insecta; order Thysanoptera; family Thripidae; genus Frankliniella; species Frankliniella occidentalis. Next base: position 522,139 of record NW_026267266.1, on the reverse strand, counting down.
TGGAAATTTGAAAGAAAGTATAAGTTCTCTGTTTGATTAAAGCTCAAGTACGCGAGACGCCGCGTACACAACGGGATCGCCTGGTGTTGGTGCATGTGAATACTGGCGCTGGAGAGGCCTGTGGTTCTGGTGTGCACACGGACTTACCGTTGAGCCTAACATCAACTGTGACTGGCCAAATACTTTAAAATAGGGTTTTCTAAACATGGGAAGGATTTTGTTTTCTGAAGACATTGTCGTGGCTTTATGCATACAATATTGAGACATCATAGAGACTGTAAAGGAGAAGCTGTCGAGGTACTTGTGAGTCGCTAATAGTGTATTTCACCTGACGCAAACCGGATCCAAAGAAGAACAGTAGTTCTTCCTGTTCCTCCTTGGTGCTGATAGGCCGAAACAGACGAAGTTCTCGGTCCCGACAGCCTAATGTTAGTGTGGGCATCGGAGGAGGAGTTGGTGTTCCCTTTTTTAGTGTTGCCTACCTTTTGATTGGGTCATTAAGCTTCCGGACCTCTTCTTCAGTTTGTTTAATTTCCATTTCTTTTGGTTTTTGTCTCGAAAATAAAGAAAAGAAGTTTAAAAATGTCTTCAGGAAGAAGATTATGAGCCTCATGATTTTATTTGGTTCCTTTAGAGTGGTTCAGGGTTGCGGCTTAAATTTTGCTGTGTTCGGCATCCTAGTTAATGGCTCCTGTGATATTTCATTATCTGTCTAGCTGTCTAGCTCTTTCCTAATTATTGCCATGTTTAGTTTAAATACTATTTGGCTCTTGTTTCTAATATTTCATTATTGGTAGCGATGCTTATAAGAAGAGTGTAGTGGTCTGATGTGGTGCGTTCTTTGCGTAATACTTGTATGCCGAGGTGTTGACTGAATTCAGATGTGAGGGCATAATGAAGGATGCCACGTTGGTCTCATGTTCTAATGGCTCGTCTTGTGTTTTTATTTGAAATGTGAAAAAGAAGTTCCTATGCGCTCCATGGGGAATGTACCCATCCACCTTGGTTTTTATAGTGGGTGGGCTTAGTCGATCAAAACAAGGAATAGTGGCACTTCAAACGCACGCGATGCCCGTTGGACCACAGATAGTTATCATGTTTACGAACATTTTGGCCCGAGGTAACAAATTTTTTTCCCTTAAAATTTTTGTTACAGGGGCCTAAAGTTTACATGGCCCCTTACAGAAGATTTGGGTAGGCAACACGCACGTCCGATAATGCTTATGTTAAAAGTACGGCTCTATTTGAACCCTTTAGAATCGGAATATCTCCAAACCACTCTGCACAGGCCTTCTTTGGTGCAATAAGAACATTTTCTGATCCCAATATCGAGATTTACTGAAGCCCAATTTTTTTAAATCGAGGTGGTGAACTTACGACGCCTGCAGACCAGAGGGTAGGCAACCCGCAACACCGATTCTCCCCCTTTTTTTTCTCGTTTGCGCTTAAAAATCCTAAGAAATTTGCCGTTTTATTTGCGTTTTTTCATCATGTTAGTCTACAGATGAACCCTAGGGAGTGCCGAGTGCCCACTTAGTACCCAGCCCTGCATATTTCTTAATTTTTTCTACAATTTGATGAAAATATTTGTTTTTTGTCATTTTTTTCTGGTTTCGCATACTTTTGTGATGTTTTTGAGAGGCTGATATACTTTATTATTTACCTCTCTGGTGGGGACCGGCTACCGGGTTAAAAAAAGTTTATTGTATATCAGGACACGGTCAGGGATATTATGGAGGATGCCAATGGCGCCAATGGCATCCAAAATCAGGTCTTAAAATACCGTCACCATCGACAAGGTTCCAGACAACGTTAAGACCATTACTTGGGTTAGAGCACGTTACGCACAGGGAAAAAATCGCACTACTTTACTTGTTTGAATGTGTTGAATGAGAACAACACCTTTTTTGTCG
>NW_026267266.1:506870-511751 GCF_000697945.3 Frankliniella occidentalis | reverse complement strand
CATTGGCTCACGCGGACGAAGTTCTCGCACCCGACACTAGGGCACTCGCTGACCTGGTGGCGGGTTCACGAACTTCGTCCGCGTTAGCCAATGAGCGTCAAGGAGGAAATAGTTCAGGAAGCATTACTGTTCTTCTTTGGATCCGGTTTAAACTGGGTGAAATACCCTATTTGCAGACCTCTAGCTCATCTCCTTCCTCTTACACGGACGACGGACGGACAGACAGACAGACGGACGGACGGACACGAGAGCCGTTGCATAAGCCCGCTTTAATGCTTTTTGGCTGAGCGATTAGCGAAGCCTATTACTCCGTCTGGTCGGAAAAAACTTTTTCTGTCTGTGTGTCTGTCTGTCCGCACGATAACTCAAGAACGAATTAAGTGAGCGACCTGGGATTTTGAGGGTCGTCTTGTGTCATTAAAAGACAGATCGAGTTCGAAGATTAGCATTCTAGCTCAAAAATTGGATTTTAAAAAAATCAAAAACCACAGGTCCCAAAAATGACTGTTTTCTTTTAAAAAAAAAATTCTGGTTTCCGAGGGGGTAACTCATCAAAGCAGAGCCCTCTGCGCGAAAATTTTGTCCGTTTTGCTCTAGCTCCAACCATTTAGACGCTAGAGGGTATTTTTGACGAAAATAATCGAAAAAATGTACAACCATGCATGCTTAGTCTAAGTGACGGGGTTGACGGGCCGGAGGCCCGAATTTTTGAGTGCATTTTTGTTCTACCTGACTCGGGTGTCAGCGCCGCAGGCCAAGGTAGATGTATGCCAGGCGCGTCGCAGCGAAACAGTGTTCCGTGAGGTATCGCGAAGCCTGTTACGCGAGACGTGGTCTGCCGTACATCTACCTTGTTGTTGTCACTTCTGGACAACGAAACGGTTGGTGCAAATCCTGGCAACCACCCCTGAGTGGGTCTGAGGGGATAACGAAGAAATGGGTGGTGGTCTAAGAAGTAGGAAAACAATATTTTGTTTACGGTCTTCTAAGGGGTAACTTGAAGAAGTAGAGCTCTCCGGGCGAAAATTTCGTCCGTTTGGCTCTATCTCTCACCGTTGAGACGCTAGAGGGAGTTTTTCTCACGAAAGTGGCCCAAAAATAAATATTTTATTTTAAGAAAATATTTGATGGTCTTCAAAGGGGTAAATCGTGAAAGAAGAACCCTCTGGGCTAGTATGTCGTCCGTTTGGCTTTCACTGTTTACTTACAAAAGCGAATTTTTCTTACTGAAATAGCCAAAACAGAATCTTTTTCATATTTTCAGGAGTACACTTTTGTCTGAGAAGTGGCCTATGCCGTCAGTTCAAAAAAAAATTCTAAGCAGAAGAGTGGGCTTATTTTATGGTGGCACATCATTACACCCAGAAAAGCGTGTTCTTGATTCAAGCCCATGGCACACGAACGGAGACCCAAATTCACTTGATAGTCTCTGGAACATTTTGGACTTAATCCAAGCCCCATTTCGTTGCCAGCACTGCTCTGTCCTCCCAAGCCCCGTGTGGGCTTAGATGGTTCTCAAACAGAGGTTGGTGACCGTACACAGCATGTGAACGGGAAACATCTGGGTCTTGTATCAGTATTCAGTTTGTACTTAATTTATTGCGAACTTTAACCAATCTACAAGTGCACTTGATTGTTCTGTTCTAAAACCGACCCCACGGTTCTCGAGACTGTTGAGATCGGAATGCGCTTGAGTTCTGCCTCTCTTTTTACGAAGCCAGAGAACTAATTTAGTTCTTGTAAAACATCAAGCGAGCGAAAGGCATGCTTGGGGCCGGGGGCCCGTCGGTATGGCAAATTTCAGAAGTGCGTTAAATAAAAGGGCGCTTTTCTCTACAGCCTATTAGCTGGATAATATGTAAGACTTCTGTTATTTATGTGTAGTGAATGCCGCCCCCCCCCCTCTGTCACGCAGCAGCGCGCCTGAACAGAGAAACAGTTCAATGAATAAACGGAATAATGCCGTTGCATTTTGTCCAAAGAAAGATGTGACTTAACTTCAATAGTCGTGCAATTTTGTTTCTTTGTATTTTGTTTGCTGAACTCTAGTGCCACAAATGCACATACCTGCTCGTATGGAGAATGCTCAAATGCAAAAAGAGAGCACATATCTGATGTAAAATTTTGATTGCTATTTCTGCCTCCAAATAATTTTGATAGTTATAAATTTGTTGTATTTTAATAAATTATTAATAATGTAAATGTGTGTATAGTTAAAAAAACAAAATATAGGGCATCATAGAACACTTTATTAAACAATACTGATATTGTGCCCTGGGACAATTATAACAATGCACAGTATACATAAACATGTGACAACGAACAGTTACAAGAAACATAACACTTATAGTACAAAATACAAATAACTATGTATAGACCATTAACATACAAAATACAAACATGTTTTCACATCAGCAATTACGTCAAAACAGTACATGGGTTCTTTTAGAGAGAATATGTCAAACCAACCACTTTCTTTCCGTCAGATGTGGTGCGCAGGTGAAGTGGGTCGTAATAGCGTACATTTTCATGGCGCAGACAACACCATTGATCCCCATCCTCCACTTCATATGCACATACATGTTCAAGGTAACCAACAACTTTGTACATTTGAACGACGAACACTACACCATCATTATGCATTATGTTATAGATAATTTTACCTAATAATGGCAAGTCGGCCCCTACACCAACTACCAGTACAGCCTTTGGAACGTAAATGGTCCCTTTTACCTCTACTCTGTCAACAGTATGAAGCATATTGTCAGGAAATGGTAAAAGATGAGCAAACATTGCATGGTAGGCCAGAGATGCAAGTAAAACTCGCTTACACTTAGTATGCACAATTAGCTGGCGCCCATCTGGACGCATTAGTCTCTCCGCCAAATATAATTGAAACTTAATGGCACAGGTTAGGGCTAAATTAATCCTGGAGTTGCACACACGGGCATATAATTTGCCCCTCCTGTGGTTACGCTCTGATAAAAGAGCACTAAATGCTGTAAGAGGGCCAAAATTCTTAAAGTGTTCTGCATAATGAAGCATTAGGTGGTGCTTTGGTTTAAGGTCTCCAAAGAAACGAGTATACAACTCATGGTGGTCTTGCACAAGTCTTAACAGGTAATTCTCAACACCTACTTCATAAAAGGGGGAAGAACATATTAAAATAATTTCATTGATAATGACGTACAATCTCCAAACTTGGTTGGTTTCTTGTACAAGATCCCCGATCATTATACCTAAAGAGCGCCCGAGGCATAGCCATTCAGCAGCAGATAAGTTAAGGGAACAGTCGGAAAGACTAGAAGCCGAAAACTTACAAGTCGGGGGCTTATTTCCGACCTCGTTTGGCCCGAAGTCAAAACCTTTGACTCTGTCGATTAAAGTTTCAATAGAAAAATACCCTCTTCTATTAACCAGATGAGAAAGAATATTACAAATCCCGTACTTTAACATTCCCTCAAATACCGTGTGCATTACGTCACAGGTAGAATTCGAGAGGCAGTGGAAACCTGGCAACTCGTTAAACACACATTGTTCATGAATACCAGTCGCACGAGAATCATTACGAGCTACATCAACATCATAATTTTCGGTGTTGCGAATCAATTCGGCTGGTACCGGACGACACCACCTGATCGTGACGTCCCAGTGCATTTTGCAAAACCTACAAAAATAATTCCCACGAAAACCCTTAAGGAACCCAAGAATATGATTAATCCCCTTATTATCTCCTTGCACGGCACACAAACAAAAATATACCCGTTGATTTCTCTCACCAACTACAATAATCAACCCTTCCTCAAGCAAAAACTTCAGTTCACTAATGGATGAGGCAAAAGCTACTGCATTGCCGAACTCTTTGTGGTACTTGGACTCAAACAATGAGAACAAAAATATATTATCTAGCTGGGAACTACTGTCAGGAGGTAAGCACTGCAGGCGAACATACAAAGCTCCCAGTGACTGCTCATTTGCATGCGAACCCAAGGCATTATTTGGTTCATAATCGTCAAAGTCCAGGACAAGTGGTAACACTAATTTATCACCATGAGAAACTTGCATACGCTCCCAAAGGTGCCCCTGCAGAAAATGTGATACTCTTCCATTAACATTCTGAAGACTGTTCATAAAGTTCAAAATTTCTTCCAAAACCCCTGGTCTTTGTAAAAATTGCTGCAGAACCTCTCTTAAAGGAATGGTATATCCGTAAACTGGACTTCTGACAAGCTGAACTCTACCTTCTATTTGGATATATTTATCAACATGTCCCATTTCAAAGGGCTCAGGCTTAATGTAAACACCCTTTTCAGCTAGAGTGCACAGTCGACGGTATTCAGTAGACATAAATTCAAAGGGGTTTCCTATAACTTCGAACATGTTTGTAAGTTTCTGCACATCAACATGAAAATCATCATACATTTCAGGAAATTTAGACAATATATGCATTGTACATTTTTTCAGTAGAGAAACAGAGTTAGAAATCAGCTCTGAAGTATAGCTAATTATATTGTCAACTAGTTTCCGAGTGACAGAGGGGATTGCATACAGCAGAGCAGCATAAATTTCTACGTTTTCACACAAATTACTAATAAAATCTTCTAAATTTACATCATTGTCACCATTAGCATTGTTATCATTAGAATTATTTTCATTGGCAGCGTTTCCAAAATTAGCATTATCACCTAGATCAACATTAGGATGATCGGCTAGATCAAAATTAACATTATTGCCTAGATCAAAATTAGCATCTTCGGCATGTTCAACATTATAATTATCAACGTTGTGTTGTGTGAAGAAAACGGAGACGGGATAGCGTGCACGCAACGGTTTATTAGGGCTCAGAGCACGACGATATGTACAGACAGGGCCATGCATGGG
>NW_026267266.1:502245-506820 GCF_000697945.3 Frankliniella occidentalis | reverse complement strand
GGGGGAGCGGTTGTTTCAGGGAGGCGGAGGCAGATTATAGTCATGTGGCCCGAATAGGCACCCAAAGTGACAACCAAAGAAATCTGCGTTGTATTGGCACTTTTATCGACAAAAATGGCAGGGGACAATCACTGTATCAGCCCGGACAATAACTGTGCCAGCGGGGTCAATCATTGTAACAGTCGTGCCCAAACCCTTACCTTGCCATTGCACGTAGTGAATTTTGAAAATTGTGATCAGCAGCTCGGTGGCAGGCAGGTGTATGCACATGTGCGCTGAAAGGGTCAATCACTATGTCCTCTACCTTACCGCAGGGGAGAGCCCTGGGTGCTGGCCCATTGCTCATGGCTTACGGTCCTCGTTCATTGTGAGGGCACCTTTATTGTGCGCTTGGGGTTATTTGCCCCGTTTGGCGTTAGGTATATTTCCTCGCATCAATGGGAGCGAGGAGCGAGAGTGTCTCACATTTAAGTTGCTAGAGTATGATGACTCTTTAACCCCGGTGCCCCCGTCCCCGTTTTCGAAGCCCATCCCCATTTGTCCATCAAACGCCCCTCGCATCTTGGCTTGGAATGTACTAGTCACTAGTCACCTCGTAACCATGGCGATGCAGGCACAAGGCTTTGGCAATGACGACAAAGCCAGCCACCACGTCCCCGACACAGCCCAGTACGTTGATGACACTTTCGTACTCTCCCGAAAATATGTAAGCTGTGTTTGCAGCCATCATGACGAGCAGCGAACCGCAAATGGCATTGCGGGACAGCCAGGCAGCTGCGGGGTGTCGAGACTCGTCGGGCCAGGCCCACACCAATCGCATCAGCCGTACGGGCATTTCAAGCACCTGAAAGAGTAAGTACGAGTAGTTTTAGCTCCTTGACATACACAGAAAATTTGCACGTACGGAAAATGACGATGGATTTTACGGAAAGGTACAGTTACGCCCCCAGAACTATAGGATACGGTAAATATCCGACGTCTTCCAAACCCCCTAAAGTGTTCACTAGTAGCACGAATAAGGTTTGTTCTGACAAACCCGGGACGTCTCCGTCTCCCGCCCCGTCTCAGCCCAGCGCCGGCCGCTAGGAGCAGCACTGTCGCGCGGCGCCGATACTCCGCGATCCGGCTAGCGCGCATCGCACCCCTCGTAGCATCGGTAATTACCGACTAATAACTCAAAAACTAGCTTATCGTTGTGATTTCACGACCAAGACCACCCGCATCCCAGACCAAGCACTGTGCGAGCCTGATCGCGGAGTATCGGCGGCGCGCGACAGTGCTGCTCCTAGCGGCCGGCGCTGGGCTGAGACGGGGCGGGAGACGGCGCGCGGCTGGCGCGCGGGCCTTACGGCGCTGTGGAGACCGTTTGGTGTGTCCGATCGAACAACCAAGGGTATCTTCCGGTTGGTCAGACCTTCCCCGACACACATGTCAAGGACCCAGGTAGCTCAAACCGTTCGTCCGTCAGACGTTTGGGGAGGCAAGCGCGCAGGGCTCGGGACTATAAAGCTTCTACTCCATACCGCTTTACTCCATGCTCTGGTGAAACCACGTAACGCATTTTTTGTCGAATTTTTAGGAACTATATATTTGAATAGAGGGAAATTTTCTCTATCGAATGGTATAGGTTTCAAAAATCACTCAAAAATGGAGATACGTGGTTTCACTAGAGTCGAGCAACGATACTTGGTTTGTCGAGCGCCGCGCAACGATACTTGGTTTCTCGAGCGTCGCGCATAGGTACTTGGTTTTTCTAGAGGCGCTGCGCCGTGCGTGCTTTGAGTTAGGGATGAGCGACATAGAGAAGCTTTTCAAAAAGTATTTTTACAAAAATTTAAATATTACCCTTAAATAGTGCTGAGGCGTAGCTCTAGGTCATGGTAGTGGCGGAGGTCGAGTTTATTTATGAACACGGCAATCACGGTAGCCTCGGGGTGGCGCTCACGGTCCTTCTCCCTGATCGAAGGACTTTTTGTAACGTACCTTTTGCGTCCCTTATTTTAGTAGAAAATGAAACCGGTTATAATCATAACATTACTCTTTTTTCTGAAAATATGGTTACACAGTGTAACAGATGACTTTGACTATTTTGACTCGGTTCGTTTTCTATAACGTTACATTTCTTTTAGTTTGAGTAGAATTCGTTATTTGGAACGTTTTTTGGTCCATTTCAAGTTACAAGTAGCACCGGACATATGACGAAACCGTTCCCTTAGCGTTAATTTTACCGAAAAGAAAAGAACGAAACAGAATGTTTCATTACGTATATTGTAACATAACGACAAAGCGCTACGTTACTTGCCTGTACTAGATAGCAGCTTTGTTCTTTCCTTTTTATCCGTGACTCGTGAAACCAGTAAATTCGATTTTCCGGACATGAGTAAATAAGTGTAAACTACTGGTACTTTTATTCTACAGTGCCCCCTCTACGCGAAGGATAAAAGCATCCCTGTTTCTGACATAACAAAGGAAATCAAAACATTCTCAGATAAAGGCGTGTTAGTCAAATGTCAGAGCCCAAATCTGCGGCTAAAACGAAGTTGCGGCAATAGAAAACCTACCTGGTCTTTGCTACGTTTGGACTTCATCGGTATTGCTACGAGGAACGAGGGAAAAACACGCGAAAGAAGTTTACTGGGAAATCCGTCTTCTGTACAAAGGGGCAGCCTTTGTTCCTGTAAGTGCTTCGACAGGACAAGTGGGCGTGACGCGAAGAAGGCCTGAGCGGCTAGGCTGGCTGTCCGCACGTGCGTGTGGACAGGGCGGGGCTGCGAGCAGTTGGGGCATGCAAACTTCACGGCCCGGCGCCAGCGCATTCTGATTAGAGTCTTCAAGGGCCGGTTTGGACTAATCGGAGAAGACGGCAACGCCTGCCTGCCTGCCCCAGGTGAAAGAAGCAGGCCTGGCCTTTCCGGAAACGAATTCGGCAGCTTCACTTCGCTCCGCAGGCAACTCCGTTCGGCAGGGGGCGGCCTACTTTTCCTGTGGAGTCTGTGTCGGGTCTACAGCCTATGGCCTGACCTATAAGTCAATATATGCATTTCGAAAAAAAATAGGCTTTTGAGGGTGCTCGCTGCCCGAAAGATAAGCTCCTTGCACATGAGAAAACACTGTAACGGTGCGACACCGTGACTTAACCCCACCGTTCTGCTTTAGAAAATGAGATAAAACAAGCAACAAGAGTTACGATGTTCTGCAAATATTTTTGATATGCTTGACAGCCCCGCTCCGGGCACGCGGCGGCTAAAGAAGAAGGCAAGAATCACAGAAGCGGGGAGTGGGAGAGCGCGTAGCTGGGAATGGGGGAGCGCGTAGCGGAGGCGCGGCACCCTCCCACTTCTCGTTTTGTGCTTCTTGCCGTCTTCTTTAGCCGCCGCGCATCCGGAGCGGAGTACCCTATCGACGGTTACTTTAATGTTTCATAATATCGTTACTTACAGACTTTAAAAGTTGGGTCGATGCGCTCGCTATTTGAGCAGGGTATTTAGCCCGCCCTTCTGCTTAAGAAAAGCTACCTAGCTGGCAAATCCTGGCAGCCGCCCCTAAAGGACTGAAGGGGGGTATAAACAAGCAGGCCCGCCCTTCCGCCAAACGGAGTTGCCAGCTCCACTTCGCTGCGCCGGCAACTCCGTTCGGCAGGGGCCGGGCCTGCTTGGCCTGCCGGCGGTGATGGTCGGGCTTTCGGCCCAACCATTTCAGTCTCGCGATTTACTGAAGAATATAACCAAATAAATGATGTGACCAGTATACCACTTTGCATATTTAAAGCGTCCTGCGGCACTACAAATTTGCTCCTTGGACGTGACAAAAGACTGTAACGGGGCAACACCGTGACTACACCCCACCCTTCCGCTTTGCTTAAGAAGTTAAAAAAGAATAAACACGTGCAGTTTTTAGATTGTAATGTTAGTCGAACAGTCTTAAAGCTTGACTTTTTGACATTGTTTTCAAGATATCCACCTCTAGGGCCGAAACAGTGAAAGATACGGCAAATCCGAGGGTAGTTCCCGATTCTAAATGTGTTGTTTTGGGGCGGTACTTCCTCTGACATTTTACGATTGGACGCCTCCTTGTTCGTCTTTGAGTGCAACGTGGTAATTTTCGCCGTATTTTCGTCGAAAAAAGCACTCTAGCGCCCAAACGGTGCAAGATAGAGGCAAACGGACGAAATTACAGCACAAATGAATCTACCTCCACGAGAAACGTCTTAGAGGACCTTAAAAAAAATAATTTGATTTTTGGCTGAGCGATTAGCGAAGCCCATAACTCCACTGACCGGAAAAGTTTCATTCTGTTTGTCTGTCTGTTTGTTTGTTTGTCTGTCTGTCTGTCCGCACGATAACTCAAGAAAGAATTGAGATAGCGACCTTTGATTTTCAGGGTCGATTTGTATCATAAAAAGACAGATCGAGTTCGAAGATGAGCATTCTAGCTCAAAAATTGGCTTTTTAAAAAATCAAAAACAAAAGGTTGCAAAATATTTATTTTTTGCAAATATTTTTGGCTGAGCGATAGCGAAGCCTATTACTCCAGTGATGATCAAAAAGTTTCGTGTCTGTCTGTCTGTCTGTCTGT
>NW_026267266.1:500786-502195 GCF_000697945.3 Frankliniella occidentalis | reverse complement strand
CCCCCCCCCCGGAAGCCTAAGTTTACTCAAATATGCGAAGTGACTTATAGGTCGGGCCGCAGGCCCTACCAAACGCCACCGGCAGGCCAAGCTAGGCCTGGCCCCTGTCGAACGGAGCTGCCTGCGGAGCGAAGTGAAGCTGGCAACAGGTCAGATATGTGATAGGCAAGCTTCAGAGGCGTAGTGGCTTCATGGATTGCCCTTGCTCTAACATGTTGTAGGCTCTACGAGTCACTGAATCGAATCGCATATCTCAAGCAGTCCGTTTTTCCCCGACTTTGAGATAGTCGCAAATGCGAGGGTTATTGCAAGAAAACTACGTTACCTACTTTGAAACGCGTTTGGAACGTGAAGCCTATTATTTAGGAGTCAATAAATTTGACAACAATAAAAATTGAGGATACAATTGATGATTTAGTTAACCCGTACAAATCCGGACACGGCTGAGCTTTAGTCGATTCCTCTTATCGCACCAGATTGGTCGGGGGATTTGTAATGTGCAAGCGCATAATCGCATATTTTTGTAAAATCGTCTAAAATGACAAATTATCAACACTACAACACATTTTTCACTTGTCTGGATCGTTTTATAGGCCGCATAATAACGCATAATTTGGTGTTGAATGCAGCATATCGCATCATCACATATTATGTGTATGAAACCACACATTTGTGGCATATTTGGCCATTTTTCGCAATAAAAACGCTTAAAGAGCATAATTTGGGTCCAAACGCTGAACTGGATTTAAATATGCGCGCCCGCTACTTCTTGTACCTTCTAGACTCGGCGCTCTGAACAAAGAACGAGGAACAATGTTTTTTTTAAATTCTGGACAGGCTTTCAGTGACATTCTTAGTTGCATCTTTGCAGGAAAAAAATCTTTGAGGAGCGGGAATTTATATCATTCCAAGATTTTGTTTGAATTTTTCGTATCTCGAAGCGTGTAAAAGAAACAGAGAAACAAGCAGGCCCGCCCTTCCGCCAAACGGAGTTGCCAGCTCCACTTCGCTGCGCCGGCAACTCCCTTCGGCAGGGGCCGGACCTGCTTGGCCTGCCGGCGGCGATAGTCGGGCCTTCGGCCCGACCATTTCAGTCTCGCCATTTACTGAAGTGCATCATCAAATAAATAATGTGACCGGTAAATTACTTTGCATATTTGAGTTAACTAAAGCGTTCGGCGGGGGACCTGCAGCCCTAGAGATTTGCTCCTCGGAAATGACAAAAGACTGTAACGGGGCAACACCGTGACTACACCCCACCCTTCTGCTTTGCTTAAAAATTAAAAAAAAAAATGAACCCCCGCAGTTTTTAGCCCGCCCTTCTGCTTTGAAAAAGCTATCCAGCGGGCTTATGCAAACGACCTCGTGTCTGTCTGTCTGTGTGTCTGTCTGTGTGTCTGTCTGTCTGT
>NW_026267266.1:498996-500372 GCF_000697945.3 Frankliniella occidentalis | reverse complement strand
GTGTGGAAAACTACAGAAAAAGTAGCATAATAAAATATCTGAAAACTCAATTGCCAAACTAATGTATCAACTGTACTCATTTCTCTTTTTTTTCTCCTCTGCAACTGCAGTTTTAAGACTGCAGTTTGAACGCTATAGTCCAAACTACAGTTTAACTAAAGATCCTTCCACCCGGGATGGAAGACGACGCGAGTGACATGCTCACCGCCTACGGGCTGTAAACGATTTTTAGTGTTAGAGCGATCTAGACATGCAATATGATTTATTATTTCGGCGATGGTGAATAATGGAGGGGAGTGACAAACGCATGTTGTACGAATGAATCCAAGACAAGCTCTTATTCCGTGTTCGACCTTGTTCTTAGGACAAGGTCAGGGGAGCGACATGGTCTAATAAGTTACAACACCACCAAAACCTATGGTCAAAACTATTCAAAAAACTTAATCTTCAAATTTTGCGTATATCGTTTTAGGCCGTGTCACGGAAATCTAATCCAACTGCTCGAATCAGGTGCTTGCGCTTGTGCATCAAAGAAGGGCGCCGCGACAAGCCGGGCGTAGCGTTGAGCCGCGGCCGCGGCAACGCGAACCGAGGTGGGGGAAGTGGGGGCGACGTGATCAACGCGCGTGAACCATGGTGGGGAGCGGAGAAAAGCATCAGGACATCGAACTAACCTGTTGTGCACAGTGTTGTACAGGATTGCGGGGTAAAACGACCGGCGCCGGCGCTTCGCTCCGAGGCGTCTGCTCCTGCTCTGGCAGATTAGTTGAGGTGATGACCTGCGGATATTAATTTTCATTAGCACTTCATGGCATTCACTAGCTTGTCTCCATCGTGTCACAATTCATCGCAAATATAGCAGCGGTAGGCAGAACACGTGAGTTCGTGGACGAGATACCTGACACAACACAAACAAGCGGTGTGGCGGCGGTCCAGCAGAGCTCGACGCTCGACGAGTGGCGACGGGAGACTGAGCCGGTGAGCGGCCGGGAGGAGAGGGGAGGGGAGGGGAGAGCGACAGCCGTGCCGTGCTGGTGACCGATCCAAACTAACAGCAATCTACGAAAAACACCTTAGGGCAATAAAGGCAATACATACCGCCTTTTGCTCTCGAATAAGTTTTCGGAGGAGGACCTTGTCTCCGTAAAGATCAGAGAGGAATCCAAAGTCCCCCTCCTCGAGAGCCAGCAGGGCTTTGACACCAACTCGTTGAGCTACAACCAAATACAATCGTAAGGAATCGCTAGCAATCGGGAACACAAAGTGGATTATTTCAAGTGAAGTTCACTTACCACGGCAAACATCAACAAGGTGTGCCAGCCCGTAGGCGGTGAGCATGTCACTCGCGTCGTCTTCCATATGGAATATAATATATA
>NW_026267266.1:496012-498826 GCF_000697945.3 Frankliniella occidentalis | reverse complement strand
CTAGCGCGCCATATTTATGAATGAACACTGATACAACACGTTGTTTTGAACGTGGTACTTTCTCAGATGCTCTTTGAAAGCGCAGATGCGCGTGAATGGCTGATTATAACAGTCAGCACCAGGCTGTCCACAATTTATCTTACAACTGTTCGGTATAATATGGTGGAAAAACACAAGGTGAGTAGACAAATTGTCTACTTCGGCAAACTGTTTGTCACACAGTTGGCAAAATAACATTTTAGAAAATTAATTTAACGTAGGGTACTGAAACACTACAAATCCACGTCATACAGTTTTACCCAGCTATGCACTACGTTTTTGTCCCACTTCGGTTGAGCAATGTTGTATACACCCCGTTGAAGCACTGTCCAAATATGAGAGCTTTCGGGGGGGTACGGCACATGGAGAGAGTGAAACATTTTGAAGAATACATCTATTGCCTCTAAAACACTGTCTACGTCATACCTCAGAGACGCAACACTGACGTGTGCAGACTGAACTTCATCTGGAGATGTGCAAACGAGGACAATGAGAGGTTGTCCACCCCCGTCTTCACTTGCAAGATCGTCTCTCCTTTCTCGCAACGCCCGGTTGATGTCGTTCTGCGTCTGAAAGATTTATCCTGATTATAACCGAATGTAACAACTAGAGGTCATCAAAGAATGATTGTAATACTAGAAGGATATTTACCTTGACAGTAACTAAATAGCTATTGCGACATTGGTCCGCAAATGCTTTGACACGAGTTGAGTCTTTCTTGAATGAGTGGTTAGGCTTAATGTTAGGCAGTATGTGCAAAATTATGCTTGCTACTCCATCTGAAAACAAAAAGCGAGTCTCAATTAAACAGTTCTTTTTTAAAGCACATTTCCAGTGCAAACATCATCTGAACACAGCAAGTCAAAATTAACTCCTACTTACTTTGATCAACTGATTCATTCACCAAGTTCAGATAGGAAATGGCCAGTTTGTCCTTTACTTCTTTTCTTGCAAGAGCCAGTGTCCTTCGAGTGAAAATCTCCCACTTATACAGGCATGCAGGTGATGAAGGATACAGAAGCTTGAAGTCTTCCAGAAGCTAAAAATTAAGCAAATTTTTTTTTTAATGGACAAAATAAATATTGGTTGTTAGTTACTCAAAGGTATGGGAAACACTTACCAGTTCGTGTCCAGATTTGTGGTTTAAGACTGGCCAAGAGTTGATATAGTCATTGACGAAACGGCCCTTACTCAGGAAATGTGACCGAAATCTATGTGGTGCAGTCAGTACCCAGCTGTCGATTACTTTAACCCACGGCGTCCTTCCGTGAACTAACCATGTTTTCGCTCCCTGGCGTTCTGGCGTATCACCTAAAAATATACGATTGTTGTTAATAAAAATAGAAAATAACACATGAAATCAAAAGTAACAAATAAATAGTATTAAATGCATACCAAGTTCGATGATTGATTGAAAATTAGACGTGGATTTTGCACTGCCACTAGCAGGTGACGGACGTAGCGGCTGACTTCCTCCAAGCAATTTTCTCTTGGACTTAATGTTCTTCACAGCAGATGGAAGTTTACCCTTTGCGTGGGTTTGCTCTGTACTCACTGGTAAAACAAAGGTAGGACATCCTACCTTTAAAAGGCGTTAAAGCTCCAAAGGCATTACAATTTCTGTTTTTTTGAAATATTTCTTTCCCATGGGACAACATTGGATTCTAAAACCTATTTTCGTAATCTACGCAAAATTCCGCGTCAAACGAGCCTACATATGATGGGGTTCTGTTCAAAAATGGCAGAGATTGATTTCATTTTTTGTACTTTTTGACTTGCTTTTCATTTGCTGACCGCTTATCTGAACCCTATCACATGTGAGCTCGTTTGACGCAGAATTTTGTGAGGAATGCGATAATGAATCTCAAAATGTGATTGGTTTGCTCACATAGAAAATATTTTGAAGAAACTGAAAATATACTCTTTAACACCCCTAAAACGAGTTTAACGCCCCTGGAAAGGTAGGACATCACACCTTTGTTTTTCCAGTGCTCTCTTCGAAAGGTGGTATATAGTAGCCTTTCTGTAAAAAGAGAAAACGTTTTAGGTCAGCAGATCAATATTAAGAGAACAGAAAAAGAATCGTTTAGTGTCACGCCATTTCTTACCTCAGTTTCTGTTCGAAACAAACTTTTTATCTTCTTCGTCACAACAGGGTAATTCTTGTGAGAGGGGTTGTCCTCCAGCGAAAGCAAGTATTCCCCGATCACATGGCATAGATGATTTCGCTGCCGGTCGCTCAGCGTTGGAGGATCTTCCAGACGACCATCATCAAATTCCTGCTGAGCAACGTGGTAGCAAGCGAGGAGATCTCTGCCACCTCTGTCATCAGCTTTCAATAGCGCCTCCAGATCCTGAAAAGCATCCATTAAAGTTAGTTTAACATACTTTGTCACTAATATTAACTAAGCTCAAGTAAATTTACCAAGTCTTTGATTCGCTCAGTCACTTCAAAATGCCGAAGCTTCTTGCTTGTTGATGACGCAGTAGAGGCGGTTCCTGATCCGGCAGCGCGTTTCTTTGGTAGAGACTGCAAAAGACAGAAGTGCGTAAGAAGTCCAGTCCACAAAGAACAGGGGGCGATACCAATTGCATGAGGCGCGACATCGAGCGTGGCGGGACGAGAGCGTGGGTGCGAGCGTGAAGGGCGGATGGGACGAGTGCAGAGGGCGGCGGGCAGGACGAGGCAAAGGCGCGTTACGCACCTAACGTGGTAGCAGGAAGCTGAGCGGTAAGGAGCGGGGCCAGCGAGTAAGGGAGGAAGAGGGGCGGGGG
>NW_026267266.1:490486-495422 GCF_000697945.3 Frankliniella occidentalis | reverse complement strand
CTAGCGCGCCATATTTATGAATGAACACTGATACAACACTCCTCCCCCTCCCAAAAAAAGCTAAACAATTACAATAATTTTTGCCAAGAAAAAAGAAGAAATTGCACAGCAGCCTTTTAAAAGAAAATAATAAAATCACAAACGGGCTACCTGTACTTTTAAAGATTAAAAGAGCAAGGTACAATGCTTGAAATTGCTACGAGTGCTGAGAGGAGTGGGCACGCACATTTAAACACATCTTACTGGTTACCTTTTCCCCGGAAAAAGAGAATTTAAACAATGCAATTTTAAAACGATGCAAATTAGAAGCACAAACACACTGGACATTTCATAAAACAGCATATTAGAATATTTGCAAATAAAACAACATTAGAATGATTGAAAAAAAAACAATAAAATATTAACTTGACAACTTTAAAAGACAATAATGCGACAAGACTAGTAAATATCACAATAAGAAGCTCGGTCAGTCATACATGGGGTCCCAACCATAGCGGACAGGTGGCCTACTTTCTCTCTTGCCTGGCGTGACCACAGGAGTCGCTGGTCCAAGGGATCTCCTCCCTCGTCCTTTACCAGGCACACTGGTAGACTGGCCGCCTTGAAGTTGCTGCTGGGTGCCTGACTGACCCACTGCTCCACTGAGCTGTGCTTGGCCAGCTGGCTCTGCTGTTTCTGGAGACTCCATGGCATTTTCCAGACCCACCCTTGGACACTGGGGCAGCTCCTTCTGCACCTCTGGAGCGGCTGGGGGTGGAATGTTCTGACTCTGCAGCACCATTTGGTCCGGAGCCGCATGCCGACGCTCCATTTGATCAACATGCCGCTTGTGAATCTGGCCGTCCTCTGCCTCCACTGTATACATGGCACGGCCCAACCTGCTCGTAACTCGGCCTGGAACAAAATGTTTTTTGGAGCGCCGGTACAGTCGAAAATTGACCAGGTCACCTGTACAAAATTCTCGCTTCAGGCTCGGCTGCAAGTCCACCGGCGGGTGCACTTCTGGGGTGATGGGGGCGGCCGACGGGCGTAAACCCTCCAAAGGGCTTCTGACTTCTCTCCCAAACATGAGCTGCATGGGTGATGCTCCTGTGGTTGCATGACGCCTCGTCCGCAGGGCGAAAAGTGTCCTCGCCACTCTGGTATGGACGTCCCCTTTGGTGTGCTTCTTCATGAGGTCCTTAAACGACTGCACTTCCCTCTCCGCTTGGCCATTAGATGCTGGGTGGAACGGCGCTGACGTCAGGTGGCGGACCCCATTCCTCTGTAGAAATTCAGCAAACTCCTTTGAAGTAAACGATGTGCCATTATCACTCACGACCAACCTGGGCACGCCGTAGGCAGCAAACGCCTCCCTCATGCACCGAATCAAGATGTCCGTGGTGGTAGATCTGACAGGCCACACCACCGGCCACTTGGAGTAGGAGTCCACGAGCAAGAGATACACCTGCCCTTCCACAGGCCCTGCATAATCAAGGTGAATCCTCTCCCACACCTCGTTCGGTTCTGGCCACGGCGCGCAGGACTTCGGTGGGTCATGGCGCACTGCCAAGCACGCGGGGCACGCCGCTGTCCACTCCTTGATGTCCACCGTGATGCCCGGCCACCAGACGTAGCTCCTCGCCACTGCGAGAGTCGACGTCGTCCCATGGTGCGACGCATGGATAGCCTCCAGGACCCGACGCCGTAGGACTTCGGGAACGACCACCCGGTCGACCCGCAACAGGCATCCAGCTTCTACTGAGAGCTCCTGTTTGCATGAAAAAAAAGGCGTTAGCTCGGCTTCAGTTACCTTGCTGGGCCAGCCCTTTGAGACGAATTCCATGACTCTTGAGATGATGCTATCCTGGGCTGATGCGAGGGCAATCTCTGGTGCCGCCACAGGTCCTCCTGGTCCAATATCCAACAAGTGTATCCCCACTACCTCCACTTCACTTGCACTCTCCATGGCGGGGTCCTCTGGCAGCGGCATTCTTGAAAGCATGTCAGCATTTCCATTAGCGTCTCCTGGTCTGTAACATAATTTGTAATCGTAAGCTTTAAGCAACAAAGACCAGCGAATCATCCTTGGACTCAAGTGCTCTGGGGTTGGCATTCCTGACTGAAAAATTCCTAGGAGTGGCTTGTGATCCGTATATATCTTGATGCTTTCCCTGCCATACAGGTATTGATGAAACTTCTTCAGACCAAAAATAATTGCTGCTGCTTCTTTGTCGATCTGGGAATAATTTTGCTCAGCCTTGGACAACGTCCTGGAAGCGAATGCCACTGGGCGCTCCATACCACTCTTGCCTGTCTGGGAAAGCACAGCCGAAACACCATACGGAGATGCATCACAAGCCAACGATAGTGGACTCGCACCATCATAATGAGCCAGTGTATCCTCACTTGTCAGGGTGTCCTTTACCTTCTGTAAAGCTGATAGTTCTTCCGCACCCCACTGCCATGTCGCATCCTTCTGTAACAGCCTGTACAAGGGTTGAAACAAGGTTGCTTTCTTGTTCAAGAAATGATCATAAAAATTTATCAACCCTAAGAGAGCCTGCAATTGCTTGACATTCTGCGGAGCTGGGGCTTCCTTGATAGCCTTCACTTTATCTGACAAGGGATGCAACCCTCTGGCATCAATTAAATGTCCCAGGAATTCCACTGCCGGCACCCTGAAGGAACACTTTTTTGCATTAATTCTTAGGCCCACTTCTTCCACAATGTCCAGTACCTGCTTGAGACGCTGATCATGCTCTTCCACTGTCGCTCCAGAAACCACGAAATCATCCAGTAAATTAGCTAGCCCCTCTACGCCACTGAAGGTCATATCCATGGCACGCTGGAAACGGCTTGGTCCATCGGTTAATCCAAACTGCAATGTATGAACAGTAAACAAGCCTTGACATGTATTAATAGTAAGCAACTCTGCCGTCTTCTCATCCACTGGCATCTGAGTGTAGGCATCTTTAAAATCTATCTTGCTGAATATCTTGCCTCCAGCCAGTTTTGCAAATGCTTCCTTTGCAGTGGGAAGTTTATACTTATCCGGATGGGTCATTAAATTTACTGTACAACTGTAATCTGCACATAACCTGACTGACCCATCCTTCCGCCTGACTGGCACCACTGGTGTGGCATACTTGGAATACCTGACAGGGCGAAGGACTCCCAGGCGCTGCATGCGGGCCAATTCAGCTACATACCCTGGTCGCAATGCAAAAGCAACTGATCTGGCATTGAAGAACTTAGGCGGTACCGCTGCATCAACATCCAAACTGATTGGCGGCCCCTTGAAACGGCCTT
This sequence comes from Frankliniella occidentalis, assembly GCF_000697945.3. Classification (NCBI taxonomy): domain Eukaryota; kingdom Metazoa; phylum Arthropoda; class Insecta; order Thysanoptera; family Thripidae; genus Frankliniella; species Frankliniella occidentalis. The sequence continues at coordinate 492,131 of NW_026267266.1, read as the reverse complement.
GGTCTTCCTCCTTGTGCAGCAATGCGGGATGTCTGGAAAAATCCATGGGAAGGGCTGGTGCGACTGAGGCTGCTGTCAGAGCGTAGACCCCCAGTCCACTAACTCCCAAGCCCAGTGGCGGAAACCACTGCCTGCCCAACAGATTCACTAGGTGGCAATTATCGACAACAAACAGGGGCATATCACGCCATACCTGATTTCCCCGCTTCACAGTCACCAGCAGGACACCAAGGACTTTGATGTCACTGCCAGCACTGTATGATGTTACCATAATTTCCGGTGGGAGAAGCTGTGTACCCTCCGGCCACAACTGCTTGAATGTCTTCAGGGGAAGCGTCGCCACTCCAGCGCCATTGTCCACTTGAAACGTCAACGGTCGCCCGTCCACTTCTAGGTTAATCCAAGATGCTGGTGGAATCGTCCTCTTGTGGCCCGACCCCACTACACCCTGATGGCTAGCGTCCTTGACCTGCAGCGTATACAACTCGCACCCAAGAGGCAAATTAGCACTTGAATCAGAATGCATACCGTTTGGTGTGAACATTGCAGCAGTAGCGCTTAACGCAAAAGCTCCAGCCGTCGATTGTCCAGGTCCAGGCGCAGCTCCAGCTCCCGCAGGTCCGTTGCCGCTGTTGCTGTTGCTGTAGCCGTTGCCGTTGTTGCTGTTGCTGTTTCCACCTCGCCGGCCCCGCCTCGAACGCCACTTGCCTCTGCTCTCACCTTCAAAACAAGCAGGCTTAAGATGTCCCACCTTCTTGCACCCCGTGCAAACAAGCACTTCTGGATCAAGGGCACACTGATTTGCCTTGTGCGGCCCCGCGCATCGATAACATCTCATCTGCTTGTTGTTGGGCGCCGGCTGCTGGGCAACATAACCTCGCTGGCGACCGTCCTGGAGCGCAAACGCTTGAACCTCCTGATTCTGATTGCTTGCCTCTGCCTGTTCCAACATAAAAACACTGTTACTGTTGCTGCTGCTGCTGCTTGCGTTTCCGTTTCGGACAACACTGATGTCGTTGCATGCAGTCTCGGCCGACGACGCCGTCTCCAGAGCCACCTTCAGAGATAACTTCGGTTTTTCAAGTAGCCTCTGTTGCAAATTTGAGTCTCGAAGCCCACACACCATTTGATACAACACTAAAGTATCCATGACCTCTCCCTGCTTGATGGTATCAAAAGCGCAATGTTTTGCCTGCTGGCGCAACTCAGCGGCGAAGTCGGCTACAGCCTGACCCGCCTTCTGCCTGGTGTGCCAGAACCGGACGTACGCCGTTACTGGGCTCACCGTCGGGGCAAAATAATCTGAGAGCTTCTTCAGTATTCCCTCATCCCCTTCTAATGGCACCTCTTCCAACTCAAGCGGGGAGCACAGCCGGGCCGCCAGGTCTACCGTGTCCAAGCCACATACCAACAGAAATGCTGCCCTTATACCGTCAGGATCTGGTACGGTCCTCTTCTCAGCCTTGTATGCGATGTTGAACAGCTGGAGGTACCTTGGCCATCGCGACGGATCACTGATCTTGAACTCTGGCAAATTCTTGGTGTGACTCTCATGCCGGGCTGCCTGGGGCCCCGGACCGTCGTCTCCGGCCATCCCGTCAAAACAGTCCACTTCACGCTCAAAGCCTCCACGTCCGCGTTTCTT
>NW_026267266.1:481650-482370 GCF_000697945.3 Frankliniella occidentalis | reverse complement strand
AGGGCGTGCGCGCAGGGCGTGCGCGCAGGGCGTGCGCGCAGGGCGTGCGCGGGGGTGTGAACACGAAACAGGGGCGGCGAGAATGCATTGACAGAGATCACGATGCAGTAAACCATTCCGATAAAGCTGAAATGCAGAAGAGTGCAGGGAACAAGAAACCCGGGTGGAAGGATCTACACTTTTGACTGCATCAGTTTTCTAAGTTTTTTCCCAACTTATAATGCAGATAGAGTGCAAGGGAGTCTAAGTCACAAGTAGGGTTTCAAGTGTGTCTATATGGTAGTTTCGGTGTTCTTAAACTCCAGTTAAAGTACAGAAAAACATGCTTAAGGGAAGAACGTGAAGTAGAATGCGGGGGCCGAGCACAGGGGTGGGGGTCAGAGGGGGCGAGCGTAGAGCCCGCTGCGCGGCAGGCAAGGCGCGGGTTGCAGGAGCGAAACTACTTTTGAGGGCGCCTAATGGGTAGGCAACACCTCGCAGTACGAAGGGTTGCCTACATACGAGGCGCGGGTTGCAGGAGCGAAACCACCGTTGAGCGCGCCTAATAGGTAGGCAACACCTAGAAGTACGAAGGTTTGCCTACATGAGAGGCGTGCCATGGTGCGCCTCTCCGGCCGAGCACGAGGTAAGAACAAGCAGGCCCGCCCTTCCGCCAAACGGAGTTGCCAGCTCCACTTCGCTGCGCCGGCAACTCCGTTCGGCAGGGGCCGGGCCTGCTTG
>NW_026267266.1:466208-476800 GCF_000697945.3 Frankliniella occidentalis | reverse complement strand
TATGCTGGCGCGTTGACTGTCGCGGACCGATTGAGAGACGTGACACAGACATGAACCCCCTCTCCCCCGCCTCTTCCCCCCGCCTCCGTGCGTGAACAAGCGCGCTCTGCATCCCGGCCGAGCGCATCTCGAACACATCCGGAGCCAAACTTGCGGCCGATTCGTCACTCATGCGCTCGGTAGCGCGAGGTGCTGGTCAGGCGCGAACGGGACTCAAATCAAGTGCATTCGCCGAGCACCGAATTTCAAGCCCCGCGCTGGGCTTGAAACAAGAACACGCTTTTCTGGGTGTAAAAAAATGTGTACACTCCCATACCAAAAAAAAACAACAAAAAAAAAAACATTTATTTTGTTGTACTTCACATGCTGCTTCCGCTCTATCACTAATTAAATCAAAATCATTGCGGACACGTTCGGAGTTATTTCAGAGTATGCCTGGAAGTGTATTTAACTTCTTCTGGGTCTAGTCCTAAATATATTTTCATAGGTGTGTTATAGGATCTATAAGCTAACATCAAAAACTTAGAAGGGATTTGGCATAACTTGCACGTATTCTACAAACTGCGGCACACATAGCCAAAGATGTTCAGCGTATGAGAAGAATGCTTCGTTTGTTGAGTAAGTAGACAGGTACCTGGCAAAAAGATGGTTAAAAGCGAGCTGTCACTCAAACGGGCCGAAGGCCCGTTTTCCGATGGAAGCTTTATTTACACCATGAAAAATCAGAACGGACGGGCCGAAGGCCCGTCCCAAACGCCGCCGGCAGGTCAAGCTAGGCTTGCTCCCTGCCGAACCGAGTTGCCGGTGGAGCGAAGCGGAGCTGGCAACTTGGTTTTGCGGAAGAGTGGGCCTAGCTTGTTGATCATCACTGGAGTAATAGGCTTCGCTAATCGCTCAGCCAACAATGCTCGGTGGTTCAGTGGAATGCACCGCGGTAAAAACAATGTCTGATTATTTGAGGGAAAACTTTGAGGATCTCCCATATCTGAAGAAAACTCCTCCGATTTTGAGGGAGTCTCCTGTGTGGTAAATGTGGTAAATTCCCTCCTTTTTTGAGGAGACTCCCTTAAAATCTGAGGACTTTTCCCTAAATTAAGGGAGTTCCTTAAAGTTTTCCCTTTCTCCTCATAAAATCCGATATTGTTTTCACCGTGACTCGAGTCTGTGGAGTGTTCGTCGCGCAGGACGGTGGGTTCGCAACTAAAGCTGGACACGACTCAGCCGTGCTTCTGGACATTCTGCTGACCAGTACCTTTTGAGTCGCCGCGCCGGCCCACATGACTGGCGGGTCATTTAAACCAAGGGACGCCGGTCGCCTCGCGCCCGGCCCACCTAACGCCGTTGCTTAGATCACAGTTTCCACGCTTCTCCAAAAATGCCTTCTGCTCGGCGTGGTCCTACCCAAAAAAAAGGACCGAGTGCCGTCTCCTGCCCCCCACCTTCCGCACGCAATGTGGAGAGCTTTCACGTCGCCCCGTGTGCGCTATGTGGCCCGGCTCATCATTCTTAGCCCTGTAAGGCCCAATGTCGCACGTGTGCGACACATGCTTCATGGGGCCATGAAATACTAGTTTGTGATCGCTATCGTTCTTCCGCGCGGTGGGATTCAAAGTTTGGCGCTCAGCGACACAACTTATCGAGTAATCGACTTCCGGAAGTCGATTGCCGCTCCGCTAGGCGGCGCTGAAGAGCTGTCGTCGTTCTCTCTCTGTGGGCGGGAGTGAAGAGCTTGTGTTGTTATCAAAGGTAAATGCATGTGAGATCTGTTTTGACATTGTGACGGTTGAATCCGCTCCAGAAAAGTCCATTCTTTCTGTTGGAATGATCGGTGAATCTCTGAGTTAGCTGATTGTAAAGGAAAACCAGTGGTTCGATAGTCTGTCGCACCGGTGCAACATTGGGCGTCCAGGGTTATGTTCTTCACTGGTTCTAAGATAATCATTCGTGTACTAAAACTGTGTTTTTGGACACGCAATTTGATCTCAATGAATAAAAGTAGCTTTGTAATAACATTAACCTCAAATTTTGAGTTGTAGGAGACGTGTTGTTAGCAATCGAAAAGTCATCTGTTGTAGACAAGTGCGATTTCACTTTCGTTTGATTATTTGGTTGACATTGAATGTTTTTGTTTATCTGACAGTTGTTATTTTTGTTTCAGCCCAGAGAGACCATGATTAGTTCAAAGCTATTCTATTCTAAGCGTGAAAAATTGAAAACATGTATTCCCTCAAATTGTGTTGGATCAGACTGTTCGTCCTCTGACAGTGAATCTGAAATACCAGTTCCAAAGAAAAACAAGTTTTGTTTCTCTAAAGGCAATGTGCTTGCTGCTTCTGATTCTGAAAGCGAATCAGATTTAGATGATACATGCAACTCAGAAGAAAGATGGCCTAGAGGTCGTGCTGATATTGACCCTGATAAAGTAGTGCCACCGTCTGATCAAAGCTCTGAAATATCATCTCCACAGCTCTCACAATGCTCACAAATGTCCTTGCCATTGAAAGGGATCGAAACATCTCCTGAGACGGATCTAAAAGAAAAATACAGAGAGTCAAAAGATGAAAATGGAAATGTAATAACACCTTTGAAAGGTATGCTATGGTATGCTTGTTTTTTTTGTAAAGCTTGAGAACTTCAGTTCGTGATAGTTTGATTTCCTCTTTGTTTGCAGTTGACAAAGGCAAACCCATTTTACGTTCTAAAAGAATTACTTCCCACAACACTAGGCCTTCAAGGCTACCTTTATCAAGTATGTTGAAATGTGTCTTGCGGACGTAGTGCAGTAGCATATAATTTTATATCTTTACCTGATTTCTTTGGTTTCAGCTGCTAATACTGTCAACAAACCCGATGCTCCAAGAGCTTTACCTTTGTGCCCTATAGGAAAAGAGAATGCTGCTTCAAAGAGTTCAAAAGGTTTCCTTACTTTTCTTATCATTTTGACTATGCAACAAATATATGATTGTTGTTGTTATAAGAACACTTCTATTTAGGTTTGTCAGCACAATCAAGTCCCTCAAAGCGAAGTCTCAACCTACTTGAAAGAGCCAAAATGTGCAGCAAGGAAATGAACAATAATACATTTGGCTTATTGAGTGGCTTGCCGCAATGTTCATCAGTATTGTCTAAAAGTAAGTTTCATTATCATGTTGCATGTTTATATTACTAAATCTAACTTTTTTAATTTGCTAAAATGCTTGTTTTACTAAATTTTGTTTTTATTTTAGTTATATCAGGGCCTTTCAGTAAAACCCAAAACTTTGCCATGAATGTTGATTAATCATTGGGATTGCTTCTTCCAGCTAATTCTGATGAAACATTCATACTTTCTGTCACTCTAAACCCTTTTTTCTGCTCTCCACAACAAAAGTGTACATGCAATTTTTCAACTAACTAAATTTCGTGATATCTATCTGATTTTAGTTCGTCCTCGCTCTGCTGCAAAGCGAGTTTCATTTCCTAAAGGTAGTGATAGTGATGTTCCGCAGAGAAAGCAGATACGATCTCAAATCACTTCTACCTCTGTTGGTTCTACTGTCTCTTCAAAAGGTAAATTATGCTACCGTTTTACTGAAACACTATCATAGTGCATGCTTTTCAAAAACTTTCATCTCTATTATAATCTAAATTATTCTCTTCTTATTTCAGGTCCTCCTGGCTCCAAACAAAGCTTCAGTAGTGATGATGCTGCAAAGCGAGTGTCATTACCCAAAGGTAGTGATAGTGATGTTCCACAGAGAAAGCAGATACAATCTCAAATCACTTCTATCTCTGTTGGTTCTACTGTCTCTTCAAAAGGTAAATTATACTACCTTATTACTGAAACACTATCATAGTGCATGCTTTTCAATAACTTTCAACTTTATTATAATCAAAATTATTATCTTCTTATTTCAGTTCCTCCTGGCTCCAAACAAAGCTCTAGTAGTGATGATGAACCTTTATCTTCTGTACGCGTAAAAATGTTTGAAAGTGGCCACATTCAGAGAACATCAGCATTGAATTGTAAGAAGCCTTCTGAGTCTTTAAATGTTGGAGCTACTCCTTCAGTTGTTTCCTCTCTGGTTTTGCAAGGTAAATTTTCTACAGCAATTATTAAATGTTTGCTATTCCTAAACGTTTCTAAATTAAATTATACTCTTCTAATTTCAGACCCCCCTAGCCCCGATCATTCTCAGAACAATGCGTCAGATACACTAAGTGTTAGTAAACAAACCAATTTTAGAGTGCTTCAAAAATCTCATCAGTTTTCGCCATGTAAGTAAGAGTTAGTATCCTAAACTATTTTCCTTACAACTGTCAGTTAGTCATGTCCATTATCTTGTTTTTCTTCAGCTGTAACCCTTGAGTGTGGTGAGAATGCCAAAGTTGTTACCTCTTCCCCTAAAATCAACCAATCAACCACAACTGCAGTTCTGTCCCCTGGCCTATCTCCAGTCCCAAGTAAGTAATTTTCTGTTGATTGTCATCTGATGTCTCAAGATAATAATCATAGCCAATTCATCTCAATCATTTTATTTTTCTGAACTCTACAGAGATTTTAACTCTAAGTGAACAACAGGATGAGGGCAGATTCAAGGGGAGAGAGAGAGAAGAAACCAAAATGAGCTTACGTCCAAGAAGAACTGTTAACAATAAAGAAATCTCTGACTCTGAAACCGAGCACTGGCCATCTCCTCCAAGCTCAAATAGATCTAGTGATGGTAATTTTTTATACTTCACTGCAACAATGTTATCTTTTAGAGGAAAAATATTAATGCAATGTATCTCTTTCTTTACAGGTTTCAAGGCTCTTACACCCTCTAGTAGTAGTAGTGGCAGTAGTGGTGTTCACGCACAAGAGAAAATAGACCTGCCTCCAAAGTCTTTAGTACCTAAGGCAAAGCCAACCACAACACCAGATGCAATTCCTATAAGTAACAGATCAACAGCAAAGAAATTAGACTATAATGGTAAGAAAATTTTAACAAATATTGTTTTAAAGTACACATTTTAAAAACTTACACCTTTTAGACAAAAGCCACATCATTTAACTTAGATTCATTTTTGTGTGCCCCTCTGAAAATAAGAGGGATTACTGGGAACATTCCTTTACATTTCACTGTGAGATTATTTTATTTCACTTTATTTACAGATGCACATAGCCTATCTGAAGAGGAAGTTGACAATCCTGATATTGGTTTGTGTTTTCACTCAAAACCTTTTGGATCACAATGCATTAGCAAACATTGAAACACTTGTTTTTTTTTCTGTTTTCTTAGTCATTTCATCACCTCCTAAGCCTCGTCCTAAGCCTTTCTGTTGTCCAAAAGCAGTTGTTAAAAAGTCAGCTAGATCTTCAATACCCATCATGAAAAAAGGTCAACAGAGGAAACAGCCAGCACGGCAAGTAGACAGTAAGTTAACTCAACTGATAGAAAGATTATTATTTTTATTGTTTATGTTTGTGGTTGTCTTGTAAATTAATATTTTTAAATTAATTTTATTATTTCACTTTAAATCTAATATTTTTTCAGATTCTGTGTCGTGTCCAAACTCTGTGCTCATTGACATTGAGAAACCTCGTAGCTCAGCCAAAACAGCTAGGAACCAAAAGCCTGTTGCTAAAGGTAAGTTAAATGCAATGAAAGTATATGTTTCAAATGTATTTCAAATTATCATAACACCTTTATATATATTCTCTAACTTATGTATCTTTTTCTTTCAGGTTTGCGTTCAAATGCTGCCAAAAAAAAATGGAAATGATACTTCAGAGGGTGGTATGTTTGACTTGAACTTTATCTGTAAATTTGCAATGAAACAAAACATTTTAAAATTTAGTTTTACTCTTGTTTTTTAGGATGGGTCAAAGAGGATATTGAAGCTCCATGGCATTCTGATCATGTGCTTTTTACCATACCTGAGGTTATTAAAGAACCCATTGAATATTTTCGATACTACTTTGACTCCGAAGTTATGGATCTCATTGTTCAGCAAACCAACCTTTACATTCATCAAGATCGTGGAGAGGCTTGGAGTGTCACAGAAAATGATATCAATGTGTTTCTTGGTATCCAGGTATATATGGGAATTTGTTCTCTACCGGGCATAAGAGACTACTGGGCCTCATGCACACTTGTCAAACAAGTCGCTGATCTAATGCCCCGGAATAAATTCCAGAAGATTCGTTCACACCTTCACTTTAATGACAACGCAAGTGTGGACCCTGATGAGACTGACAGAATGGTAAAAATCAGGCCATTGATAAAAATCTTTCGCACTAAATGTCAGTTGCTAGAAGAGGAAGCCGAGCAGTGTGTGGATGAATGTATGGTTGGTTACAAAGGTAAAAGGGCTGCGTCGATACGCCAGTATATGCCTGACAAGCCTAGCCATAAATGGGGGTTCAAAATTTTCAGCCGCAATGGTAAATCTGGACTCATGTATGACTTCATACCATACTATGGAGCCAATACCTTTGAAAGTGAACATCTCACCCGAGAAGAAATTGCCATTGGAGCTGGAGGTCAAGCAGTAATATCCTTATGTAAGAGCATCAAACATCCATCCTCAACTACTGTAACATTTGATAATTATTACACTGGTCTACCTCTTCTGAAATATTTGAAAGAAGATATGAATATTGTGAGCCTGGGTACCATCAAAGCAAACCGAACAGGTAAATGTCCTCTGATGAGTGATGATGAACTTGAAAAGCAAGGAAGAGGTTCATATGACTACAGGAAAAAGGAAGATGTTTTTGTTGTGAAATGGGCAGACAATAAATGTGTTTGCCTCGCCAGCACAAAAGTTGGTCTCAACCCTATGGGGACCATACCCAGATATGATGCTGATGCCCATCAGAAGATTCCTGTTCCCTGTCCTCAGATTGTATTAGAATACAATTCAACCATGGGTGGCACCGATCTGTTTGATCAATACATGGCTCTTTACCGAACACCTTCTAGAGCAAGACGCTGGTATTTCCCTTTGTTTGGTTTTCTTCTAGAGCTGGCACTCATTAACTCTTTTCTCTTGTACAAGAGGGAAAGTGAACTCATAGATGCCAAATTAGAATATCCCACACTGAAGGACTTTCGCCTGAAAGTTTTTAGTGGGCTTACTGCAGTGGCACTTGCAGGTCAGGGCCGCCCAACTCTTGATAGGGCCCTCTTAAAGAAAGCTACCAAAAGACGCTTGCCTCAACATGGTGCGTCAGATGACCTTCGAAGAGACAATATTGGCCATCTTATAGGAAGAACACCAAAAAGAGGTAGGTGTGCGTACTGTGCTACAGGGCACACCAGTTCAATTTGTTCGAAATGTAATAAGAGGTTGTGTGTGACTGAAACAAGAAACTGCTTTGCACAATTCCATATTGTTAAAGTTTTGCCTGAGCGTAAACCAAAGAATTAGTAAATTTAGTTTAGTTTTCGTTACTTTATACCAATGTATTTATTCACTTCAAGATCTATCTGCAATATTTCTTATAGTCCTTTATTTTATTTCTTATGTGGAGTTCAATTTACCCCAGAATTTCTTTTAACTACTATTATTATTTATCCAGTGCTTGATATAAATGTGCCATGTCAGTTACAATTGTTTCAACCTTGAAAAATTGTATTGTGATTTTAATGTTCCTATGTTTTTATCCTGCTTGAAATTTGAAACGTTAAATATTGCTTGGTATAAATTTGCCATGGCCGTTATAATTGTTTCAACCTTGAAAAAATGTATTGTGATTTTAATGTTCCTATGTTCTTATCCAGCTTATAATTAAATTTGAAACATTTATTTTAACTGATATTATAATTTCATTTCATGAACATTCATTATATCTTAATTATTTACAACATTAATTTCCAGATGAACAACAAACATATAACATAAATTCAAAGCGATGTGGCATCACTTCCTCTCTCACTACTTGCAGGGCAGCTGCTCTGAACCTATAAATAAAACAGTTTTTGTTAGCTTTTAAAGGCGCAGAAGGTATGCATCACTGCAGTGTTCAGCCAGTCTTTGGCACTGACCTCAAGCAAAATTTCGATTCTTTTGTTGAGCTCCATGTTTTCCAGAGTGAGCTTCTCAACCTGCGCTTCTAGGTCCTGCGTCCTTTTCTGGAATGCTTGCTGCAGGTCCTGAAATTTCCTCTTCTCAACCTTGAACGACTCTTCTAAGAAATCTAGTTGAAACTCTTTTTCTTCACATTTTCTCTGTTAACAAGTAGAAAAAAATAAGTTAGGTACCATTTACCACTGAACGCTATGGGTGAGTCAGGCGAGGGGCAGGGAATGGGGAGCGAAGGTTAGCGGCGGTGGAATTACCAAGCGCGCGCTATACGGCAAAGTTTTCTAGTGTACCCGTAGCCCGCAGACGACCCGCAACCCTCTCTCGGTCCGCCCCCTCCCCCCTCCGCCAGTCCACACGTGGACTTCCCTTCCCATATCTAATAAGGACTCACCCTGAGCACCACCATGTCTCCTCGCAGGCAGCTGCGGTGGGCAGACGGCGTCGTGAAGCACGAAGCCACGCGCCCCTTCACACTGCAACTCCATCTAGCGCAGGGGCAGGGAGGGCGTGCAGCAGAGAAAGCTGGAAAACAAACGCTAATTAGAACAAGGACACCTGTCAGTTGGGGCATGAACATGGGAAAAGAATGGAGAGCGCCCGCGCGATCGATGGGATGCGGCGCTGGGCTTTCTTACGTCTCGCTATCACTCAGTTTCGCAAGAATGATCATGCACTGTAGGGTAATCGACACGGCACCCTCCAGATGTCTTTTTCAGGTCACACGACAAATCTACCTCCACTTACCTTGACTCGGCATAATTTTCTTGATGAAGCACTTGATGGCGACTGTAATCGTCTTCATGTTTGGTTGCTATGACCAAGCGTTGACGAAGTGTTGACAGGCGCGCCTGCGCCCTGCGCCGTTTTGAACTGTTGTCTGTGGCGCGCGCGGCAACAAAGGCAACACGGGTGGCCGTGCCCGGGCGGCCGGTCGGGCCGGGCCTTGGGGGCCTAGCGGGGAGGAGGGAGGGGAGCGGGAGGGGTGAGGTCGGCGTGGTCCGGCTGACCGGATCGGCCTGACTCCCTAGGCCCGACCGGCCAGCCGTGCGCAAGCGCGAGCTCTCGGGCGCCTGATGGGTATGCAATATCCTGGTGGTAGTGCATGCGTGTGCTGCGGGCTGGCCTACCCTAGGCCTGGCAGGCGCCTATCTCCAGTGATACGTTGAAAAATAAATATCAGAAAAACGGAGAACATTTTCCGTATGATTTCTTGACCGGCTCCGCTGGCCGCGCTGTCTTCCCACACTCTGCCCTCGCTGTCTCTTCCCCTCTCCTCCCCGCCCCGCGTCCATCACCTGGTCATCAGGCTTCGAAATTCTCGCACAACGTTTTATTGTTATCGGCATTTTGCCATGAAATATACTGTCATATCAATTTCGAGCATCCTGAAAAGATGTATGAATTCATTGCTATGCAGTGTTCATTGTCTGGTACGAAGCCAAATCCTGAAGACCCAATGTCGCACCAATGCGACATGTCAAAACCAACGGAGTGACATGAAATTTTTGGGTTTTTGAAATGGAATGGACTTATTGCACTGTTTTGTCGGAGTAACTACCCCCACAACACCTTAGGAATGATAGAACAAGATTTTTGTCGAATTTTAGCAAAATTAGACTTCTTAGCCAACTTACGTCGCAATTTGCTCAGCTGAATATTACAAAAGACGCAGTTTTTCGACGGCGCCATTTCAATTACATGTCTGACACTCGAAAACAACCGTCATGGTCTCTCTGTGACTCAAAATAAGAAAAGCACACACGCGTACTCAGGGAACCCAATGTCGCACCGGTGCGACACATCAGAAATCGTGCAGCAAACAGTGCCAAACGAAAAATTTCTTCGAGAGTGTGTTCTTTGGACTCTAATTAAAAGGAAAACAGCAAAAAATATTTTTTTGACAAAAGTGGCACCTCCTTGGGCCTTACAGGGTTAAAGGTCACTCTTATCAGCGCACCGCCCCCTCCCTCCCCCCTGCCCCGCCCTTTGTTGTGGCTGTTGCCGCGGCGGGCGCAATTCGCGGTGTTGGCTGTTGCTGTTGGACTTGATCCACCCACGCCCAAGTTCCCATGGAGTGGCGGCCTCTCAATATACTCGAGCCATGTGCATCGAACGGATCGCGGTACTCACCCTTTTGTTACCGGGTCCTATCTTACTTGTTCTTGTGTTAGACGTAGTACGCTAATATTGCTTCGCAGGGTATGCGCGGCATTCTGGCGGATGAGGAGGCTGCCATCTGCCACAAACTGACGCTCTTTGATTGCGTCCTATATCACCTGGGCGCAGGCCGTGAGTAGCACTGATTCCTACCCGCTCACAAGGCGTGCCGCTTTTTTTAGCAGATGATACTTCCAGTATCACTGCTTGTACAATACCTACTTTAACATATGTGAAGCTAATATGAAGCTAATATGAAGCCCCTACCTATATATATTAAAGCACCCATTATATTAGAGCCCCCAGGGGATGGAGAGGGTTCGTGGTCCCAAAAAAGTGGTTCATGGGCCCCCACCTGTTGCATTAATTACCTGTAATTACCT
>NW_026267266.1:459858-463567 GCF_000697945.3 Frankliniella occidentalis | reverse complement strand
GCAAATCCTGGCAACCATCCCTAAGGGGGTGAAAGGGGGTAACAAAGAAATAGGGGTTGGTCCAAAAAGTTGGAAAAAAATATTTTTATACGGTCTCCTAAAAGGTAACCCGTACAAGAAGAGCCCTTTGGGCGAAAATTTTGTCCGTTTGACTCTATCTTGCACCGTTTGGGCGCTAGAGTGCCTTTTTCGACGAAAATACGGCGAAAATGACGTGTTCTGGGTCGGTTTCGAGGGGCTCGTCCTTACCCCCTCCCCCTCTCCCCGCTCTCGCACCTCCTTCTCTCTCACTCTCCCTCAATCCGCCGAGCGCATAGGGTTGTCGGTGCGCCTGTCGGGTAGGCAGCCCATGTTGCAATGTGGACGACGGGGTGGCCTGCCGCTAGGGGGTCCTTCCCCGAGATGTCCGTGAATAATTTTTTTAGTCCGCCCTTCTGCTTTGAAAACGATATTATCGTGCGGGCTTATGGAAACGACCTCGTCGAACATTCGTTCAGTATTGCGCCGTCTTCCATAGTGGCGCCGCGTCAATTCTGAGTGATTTTCTTGTGTCCTAGTGCCTTGCGATGACGCCGCGCGAGAAGTCGCACTTGAAGAAAGTCAAGGGCCGGGGCTCTCCGTCTCATCGTCTGCGTGCCATCCGGAACGCTGACAAGCGCAGAGTCCACAACGCTTCGATCAAGTACGGTGTGAGTGCCTCACACCTCAAGGTAAATCAGAGACCAACCAGCAGTATTTTTTGCATGTTAAAAACTGAAAAGTAAATTCATCAAAAGATAGGAGGGAAAGAAGGCGGGAAGGGCAGAAAAGAAGAGGGAGAGAGGCAGGGATTGATCATGAATGACTAGGCCGTCCCCCTCCCGGTGGCAAAGGTCGGGTAAGAGAGGAGGCCAAAAAGATAAGTCGTGTGTATTAAATTAGGTTTCGTTAGTTATGGCTTGCCCTTGCTATAAACACTACATTCTGATGTCATTTCGCAATCGTAATGCAGGGTCATATCATTTTGTAACGAGTGTATTCGATTAAAAAGATTTTCGTGTCGTCCTTTCTCTGTGTGTGTAGTCGTGTTCGGTTCGCGTCGTGAAGCCGAGTGCGACCTGTCCGCTGTGTGACACCTCAGCCATCTGTGAGCGTTGAAGAGACGTCGGAGGTATTTATCCGTGCCGTGTGCCTTTGTGTTCCCTTTTCCTCGTTTTGTGTCTGTTTCTGTTAATAGATGTCGTTCCGTCTCTCGCCAGGATGTCGAGCTCGCCCCTCGCTACCAGACGCTGCAGATCGGTGGCCAAGAGCGTCGTGTCCTGCGCCCCCGCGTGTTGTCTCTGTTTGACGGTCTGATTTCCCTGTAAAATTCAATGACAGTCGGTTCGTGTTTCCGTCACTCATGTCCTGCCGTTGTAACCAGGTTTCTCAAGCGGGCTGCAGGCGCTGCGCAACGTGGGTGTGTTGCCCGAAGAGTACTTCGCGTGTGAGAAAGACTCTTGGTGCAAGAAAGTTTCCCGCTATCACTACGGCGAGTCCGTGTTTCAGCTGGGTGAGGTCCGTGCACTGTAATTCCTAAAGGCAACTTTTTTAGCGGTTGCCTTTGTTGTTACTCCCCAGCCACTGAGAAATCGTGAATGTTGCCCCTAGGGAGGCAACAACCGAAAGTGTCCGGGCTCAAGGCAACATTTGTTGCCTCTGCCGCAAAGTCTGCCTTGCCGCGGGGAAGAATGTTACCCTTGGCGTAAAGGCAACTTTTGTCGCCGTGCGGGCGGCTACCTTCTAATCCCCGCCTCTGCGGGACAAAAGTATCCTTTGTGTGGTGTTGCCCGCATAGGCGTTGAAAAAGTTTCCTTTTTGAAAGGCGACTCTTATCCCCGTGTATTCGATAAGTTTTGGTGCCCGCATAGGCGTTAAAAAAGTTTCCTTTTTGAAAGGCGACTATTGTCCTCGTGTATTCGACAAGTTTAGGTGCCGTGTTCAACTGACACTAAGCAACCTCACTGCTGTAGGCCTATTTATTCGTCTCCCCGGAGGGGGAGGGACGGAGGAAGAGGAGGGGGAGGGCAAGCGGCGTGCCCGGCGGTGTCGGGCCGGCGAGACAAAGGCTGGAATGTGTTTCGTCGTCCGGACTCGCCCCCGCATCGGGCTCAATGGCTCAGTTGGTTGCGAACGAGGCGAGGACGCTGAGTTGCCAGCGCCGGGTTCAGGTCCCGGCGCTGGCAGCGGTAGGCGTGTATCCTTCTATGTAGCAGCCAAAAAGTCATGATGTTAGCCTACAAGGGCGTTACCAACTTGGATGACCGTAGGAATCCGGAATAGCGAAGGGGCGATCGCCTCGATGCGAACACCAGGGCACACCTTCCCAAACAAATGATTTTTTAAATTTTTCTTTAAATATTGGCAGTTTGCTACTGGTTCTGTTGGTAGAACTATTCTCCCAAGATCCACATCTCTGCGGAGAAAGGTAGTCGCCGTGCGCGCAAGGGGATCATTCGCCGCACCAAGCAGCAGAAATCTTGCCTCCCTGCGCGGAGGGACTGTCCGTGCGCGCGGTAGAAAAAGTTGCCTTTGGGAGGGGAGGGGGGCGGGAGTGTCCCCGCGCACGGCTCGTTCCGTCGCCGCGCCCGCCCGCACAGATGCCGCCGTGCGCGGGGGAACGAAACTCCCCATGCGCGCGGTAGAAAAAGTTGCCTTTGGGTGGGGGACGGGAGTATCCCCGCGCACGGCTCGTTCTGTCGCCGCGCCCGCCCGCACAAATGTTGCCTTTCTGCGGGAAACTGGAGGCTCCCTAATCAGGGCGACGACTCAGGCATGTTGCCCTCACCAGAGCATCTTTTTGTACAAATACCCCGGCCGACACAAAAGTTGCCTTTAGGAATCACAGTGTGATGTGGACGCGGGCGTCGTCACGTCTTTGGGTCGGGTCGACCTTCTGATCGGCGGGAGGTAGGTAGATATGCGGGGTATGTTTCGTCTTGTGAAGCGTGTTGTGAAGCGTTTTCAGCCCGTGCTTTTTTTTCCAGCCCATACGACGATTTTGCCATCGTGAACCCCGGTCGTGAAAATCTCGAGGGAGAGGGAGTCAGTCTGTTTTCCGCCTTCGTCCGTATTTTAAAGCAGCTGCAGCGCAGCAGCGTGCTTCCAGCAAGGGTCATGCCTTCTGGTTCCTTTATGAGAACGTGGAGAGGATGGAGGAGGGTGTGCGCCGGGTGATTAGCAGGTGAATGCGCGCGCGCGCGCGCGCGTGTGTGTGGTGCCCCCCCCCCCCTCGATAAAATAGCAGGCCATGTGCTCCTTCGTCCTCACAGAACACTCGGGTGCGGGTCTGTGGTCCTGGACGCTTTGACTTTCGTCCCGATGCGTCGCAAGAGACGAATCTCCCCCTCGTTGCGGTACGACCCCGTTCTGTGCCCGAGGGGGTGCTCACTCAAACAAAATTTGTACAATGACTTTTTGATTTTAGACTATTTCTGATTTTTTTGGTTTTTTATTTCGAATTTTCTTTTGATTTTTCATCTATTAAAAAGGAAATGTTTTTTTTCTTGTTTTGTGCCAATTTTTCTCAGTTTTTAGCCCGCCCTTCTGCTTTTAACAAAGCATTAAAGCGGGCTTATGCAACCGCCCTCGTGTCTGTCTGTCTGTCCGTCGTCCGTGTAAGAGGAAGGAGATGAGCTAGAGGTCTACAAATTTCAGGGTATCTTAGGGGTCACTTCTGGACAACGAAACG
>NW_026267266.1:459351-459719 GCF_000697945.3 Frankliniella occidentalis | reverse complement strand
AAAAAAATATTTTTTTACGGTCTCCTAAGAGGTAACTCGTAAAAGATGAGCCCTTTGGGCGAAAATTTTGTCCGTTTGACTCTATCTTGCACCGTTTGGGCGCTAGAGTGCCTTTTTCGACGAAAATACGGCGAAAATGACCACGTTGCACATAAAGACGTACAAGGAGGCGTCCAATCGTAAAATGTCAGAGGAAGTACCCCCCCAAAACAACACATTCTGAATCAGGAACTAGCCTCGGATTTGCCGTATCTTTCACTGTTTCGGCCCTAGAGGTGGATATATTGAAAACAATGGCAAAAAGTCAAGTTTTAGAACTGTTTAACAAACAATATACAACCAAAAAACTGCGCGGGTTCGTTTTTTTT
>NW_026267266.1:456331-459016 GCF_000697945.3 Frankliniella occidentalis | reverse complement strand
AGTGGAGCTGGCAACTCCGTTTGGCGGAAGGGCGGGCCTACTTGTTTTCATGGCGGAGTGCCGGGATTGCTGTCCCCTGGCGGTGAAGTGGCTGCCACAATAAACTGGCGTCGATGATTTGCCTGTCACTATCGCAAGCCCCCACGCTCCCCTCCCTCCGTAACGTAGGAAGGCCCCAGTTCCGTCCCCTCCCCCGCTCAGCTGAACGCAGGTGGACAGGGAGGGGGCCCCTCCGTCGCCCCCGCCCCCCCGGCCGTGTGAGCCCCTACCCTACATGGGTGCGTTGCCAGCGGACGAGTTGATGGTGCATAACAGTGGCCTTTGTTTAACATCGGGATGCTAACGACAATGGCCCAGGTGCCAGCACCGAGTCGAACGGGGGCCCCACGAGGGGCCTTCTCAGCCCCCACCACCCCGCCCCACGCTCGGGCCGGGCCGGGCGAAAGGAGCCTCTTCTGGAGCGCACCTTACAAAGGACGCTGCCACAGGTATTCAATGTCGGCGCATACAACCACATCCACAACAGAGGCAGAAGGGCTGTCTACCCAGCGGGCGGCGAGTGTTTGGCGCTCCCGTTAAACCACCGCGCTGAGACACGCTCGCCGCGGTGACCGGGCAAGGTGGTGGGGGGGGGGGGGGAGTACCCCATCTCACTAGCTGCACGTTGCCGGCAGTGGAATCACTCGCCTTTAGAGTCCTACCAGACTAAGGTCGCGATTGGGTGCCGTTGAAATCTTTATGCTGCCCGTGCCTTTCGAGTTATTGCTTTCTAGAACTAGAGTAGTTACGGCTCTTTGTTCTGAGATTCACGGCCTTGTGCGTTGTTGTCGTCCGTCTTTGCTGACACTGACCCTACACAAAACCACCAAGGCTTGGAGGAGTGTTGAGTGTATATTGTTTGTGGGGCTAGGAGCGCCTGGATGGGGCGTGGCCTAGCGCACAGTAGTGATTGTTGGCGGGCGGGGGGAAGTTGGGACGATTCCCTAACGCACTGCTCCCCCGCGCGCCAAACCTGCTGGTATAGACTGGATCGTCTAAAAAGACACACAGACAGACACAAGGTCGTTTGCATAAGCCCGCACTGTTATAGTCTTACGAAGAAAAATGCCAAATCCTTTGTAATACGAAGGATTTGGACGCTTCGTAGGGAGCAAATCCTTCGTAGGTACGAAGCATTTGGCATTTTTCTTCGTAAGACTTTAACTGTGCGCTAGATAGCTTTTTCAAAGCAGAGGGGCAGGCTAAAAAGACTTCAAAACGATAAATTGTGCCGGAAGTAATACTTAAGCCACACATTTGGAATTGAACTACCCCCTCCTTTGGGCTCAAGGGTCCCTTGATAATCTACTATCACTAAAACGTTGATTTTTAACCCGCCTTTCTGCTTTGAAAAAGCTACCCAGCGGGCTTATGCAAACGACCTCGTGTCTGTGTGTCTGTCTGTTCCACTAAGGAGATGTGCTAGAGACTTGAAATTTTCAGGGTATCTTAAGGCCCACTCCTAGTGAACGAAACGCCTACGGCAAATCCTGGCAACCACCCCTAAGGGTGTGAATGGGGGTATCCAATAGGTTGGGCCGAAAGTACACTTTTGCCCGTCACGAAAACGCCTGGGTGCGGAAAAGTGTCCCAGACCAATTCGAAACTCAACGCACTTTGAAATTTTGAAATCGGATAATATCTTCTGCCTGTTCTTTGAGCACAAAGTTTAACATTAGTTTCTTATGGGTAATTCGGTCAAATATCAACATTTTAGTCTAGGACTAGAAAAAATTCTAACGCTGACGCGTTAATCGGCCCCTGAAGGTTTAACAAACAGTTATTTGCACACGAAGAAATAATCATTCAATTATTTACTTCAACAGATTGAGCGTTGAAAATTAGAAGAGAGGGAAGTCTTCAAAACTTATTGATGGTTAGTGTTGTGGCTCTTCGTTCTGAAGTCACCACAATAACAAAACCCAACAGCGAGGCAAGCGCCTTATAGAAACTGTTCCTTGGGCTTTCCCCAGCAATGCCAACTTTTACTCATAGTTACTACAATTATCCAAACACATGTCATTTAACCACCTCTAAAGGGCACATGAAAACGCTAAAAAAGGGTATCAGAGGTGGGTTGAACATAAAAGTGAGGAGAGTACATCATTCATTTTATCCATAAACATGAAGCGAGTTCGTTTGCAAAGGTTGGTACCATTGTTAGAAGCCACGCCTCCTTTACTCAGGGTTTTCGTAGCCACGCCCATTTCTAAACAAACTGTGCAGCTTTGATTTTAAATCGGTAGAAGTTGTGATTGGAATATCTTACTGCGTCCGTAAAAAGCTTGTTCGGTAGCTTACGGAACGGTGCATAATCGGCTCGCTTACATTACCCTGTTTAAATTAACACCAACTTCACTAAAAATTAAAAATAAGACGCGAAGAATAAGCGGGAATGTCGCACATCATTCAGCTTGGTGTCGCTCTCGACTGGAATGTCGTAGGAAACTTTTCAACACATCGTTCGGAAGCTTAATTTTTGGTCTTGAATTTTTGTCTTATACGTTTTACTGTTAAGTGAAAATGTAAGCCGCAGAGATCAACAGAAAGAATGCTAGAAGTGCGAACCATTGTTGGCTTGGCAGGATTTTGCCGATTTTCGTGATAATTTCGATGTTTAACTTTAATTTTCTCAAAATTGGCCAG
>NW_026267266.1:455554-456281 GCF_000697945.3 Frankliniella occidentalis | reverse complement strand
ATATCATCTGCTCCCACGTTAGCGCAAGCTTAGGTTTTTCCTTTGACCCGCCTGTTTCCACACCTCGCTGCTGGTCCTCATTGCCCGGTGCGCCCGTTGTCTGCTCAGTCCCTCTAATTGACGTCCGAAGAATTGACGAGTCTCCGCCGCCTCCGCGTGGTGGTCTTGCCGGTGGAGCCCCGCGTGGATCAGCACCGCGTCCGTCCCGCGTCGCACTGCTGCGGGCGGCCTACGGCAGTATGTGACGGCCGCTGCACCCCCACGGGCAGCACCGGCCCCGCGGGCACCGCCAGCGTCGCGCCGCGCGCCACTGGCTCCGCGGACTCGGTTGCCGCCGGCCCCACCAACACTGCGCCGGGCGCCACCTGCTCCGCGCGCCCCGCCGGTTCACCGAGCCCCAGCAGCTGAACGTGCTGCTCCAGCCCCGAGCCGCGCGCCCCCGCACCCATAGCAAACCAGCAGCGGGCACCCTTTAGCCTGGCACGCAGCACGGGCCCCGCCGCCCCCGCACCGTGAGATTACCTTGCGCACAGTGTGGTTGTTCACCATGGGGGATACGAGCTGACGGCAACTGATTTTTAGCCCGCCCTTCTGCTTTTAAAAAAGCATTAAAGTGGGCTTATGCAACCGCCCTCGTGTCTGTCTGTCTGTCGTCCGTGTAAGAGGAAGGAGATGAGCTAGAGGTCTACAAATTTCAGGGTATCTTAGGGGTCACTTCTGGACAACG
>NW_026267266.1:442216-449764 GCF_000697945.3 Frankliniella occidentalis | reverse complement strand
CTTGGCAGGATTTTGCCGATTTTCGTGATAATTTCGATGTTTAACTTTAATTTTCTCAAAATTGGCCAGAAGGATTGTAATGAGGCTATAGTCAAATGAAATCTAATTTTTGGATTGATTTCTCGATAAAATTTTATTAGAATCTGTACAACAGAAGTCGCGGTACCTTAATGAATGAGGGAGGGAAAAGAGGAAGCACTCGCACGCGAGCAGAAAGGCCCCCTTGGGGGGGCCTAAAAAAATTGTTGAACAAAACTGACTTGAGATTAGTGATCTACACCAAAAACCGAATCCGACGACATACAGTATGCCAACATTTGTAGTAATTTTCGAGAATTTTTCCTTTCATAAATATGCAAAATTTTAGAGAAAAAGCGAGAATTTACGAGATACTTTTGACGATGTAAGATGACTTAGATAGACTTGCGGTATGTCATTTACTTCGGATTTTTGCGTAGATCGCGTTTCTGAACTGTTTTAGTCTTCGAAAAATCGTTTGGAACGCATATCAAATTTTTAGTATTTGACCGAATTCCCCATAAGAAGCTAATGTTTAACTTTGCCCTCAAAGAACAGGCAGAAGATATTATCCGATTTCAAAATTTCAAAGTGCGTTAAGTTTCGAATTGGTCTGGGACAACTTTCGGCACCCTGGCGTTTTCGTGAAGGACAAAAGTGTACTTTCGGCCCAACCTAGTATCCATGGTTCAAAAATTCTCCCAAAAAGTATTTTTTTTTCGTTATGGTCTCCTTAGGGGTAACTTGTCAAAGTAGAGCCCTGTGAGCGACAATTTTGTCCGTTTCGCTCTATCTCTAACCGTCTAGGCACTAGAGTGTCGTTTTTGACACAAATAAGCTAAAAATTGCCATAGTGAACAATAAGTTGTAGAAAAAGGCCTAAGAACCGCAAAATAGAAATGAAACCCTCGCCCACCCCCAAAAAACGTTTTCTAAGCAGAAGGGTGGGTTGTAGTCGAGGTGCTTCACCGTTACATCCCTTTCTCGTGTCTACGGGGCAAACTCAGAGACGGCGGGTTTAACCCTTATAAAACGAAATCATTCCGAAACTCGTCCGGGACTGTTCCAAAAGCAGTCCGATCGTCTCGGACACTTCCAAATATGTTCCAGGACAGTCCGTCAGCAATCCGAGTCCGATCCCGGACTGTCCGAAAGTAGCCCTCGGCACCCAGGACTGTCCGTAAAAAGTCCCATGCTACCGGACAGTCCCTAATAAGTCCGGTAGTCCGGTCCGGACCGTCCGAAGACAGCCCATCTATCATCACGGGTCGTCACAGGACGGTCTCGAGCTTATTGCGCATATTCAACTTTCTGCTGAGCACTGAAAGCGCCAGGAAAATTATTGGACAAAATTTTATTTCATTTTGTGCTGGCAATTTGCCTCTTTAAATTTGAGTTAGCTAAACAGGCATATTGTATTTTTCAAAAAGGTCGTTCATCATGACCTGAACAGAACATGTCGTACAATGCAAAAGCATTTGCCGAAAACCGCATGACGATGCGCTGATTCGTTCGTTGTGTACAGCGCTCGTCTCGGAAGAGATTCTGAGCCCAGCTAAAGAGGCTCTCCTGGGTGGTCTCCTCTCAGCCGTCAGCGTAGCTCAGTTGGTAAGAGCGTCGGTCAAGGGACCCGGTGACCGACAGGTGAGGGAACGAATCCCGCTCGACCAGCTTTTTTTAACACTAGAACTACCGGGATTCTCGTATACCTAGATCTACCGGAGGGGTCATTTTGACCCCTAGCGACTATTCCGCCGCTTTAGCTGTTAAAAGACTGCGGTTTTAGGTACACAACTTCTCATTTTCGATTTTCTTGACACTTGATGCAATTTTTGGACCTACGGGGATCCCTGTGTGGGGGTGGGTAGACAACCCGCAAAGCACAAAATGTAATTTTTCAGAAGTTTTACAGATTTTTACGCAATTTTTTGTTTTGTTTCGGGTAATTTGCATAGGATCACAGTCAAATACAATAATTCTCAACATTTTAGCATAGCCTGTGTTAATTTCAGTCTGACCAACAACCGTAAACACCGCAAATGCGGTAAGTCATTCTGAAACTTTGGTTCTGCGAAAAGAATAGTATACAAATATCATGCAATAACAGTCGTAATAGACCATTTATTAACATTTTTAACCTTTGTTCGGCCATGGAACGCTTTTTCAGGCCGACAGAACCGTTGCGAATGCCTCATAAGTATTATGTAAGGAAAACATGATTGTGTGATGTGCGGGTTGCCTACCGATACTGATAGAGGTTAAAATAGTCACACGACCAAGCGGAAGTCAATACTTACCACACAGAACAACAATAGCAAGTTTTAAGTTGAAAAACGCTCGTTAAAACCATCAAAGCCCGCGAAAACTAATGCAGGGGTCAAAACAAGGGGAAATAGGCTCCAAAAATTTGTACACCCGAAGTCGAAGTTCATGAACTTCGGCTGAAGTTCACTGAAGTTCGGCCGAAGTTCACTGAAGTTTGCTTTGTAAAATCTTATCGAAGTTCACTGAAATTCTCCGAAGTTCACCGAAATCCATCGAAGTTCACGGAGTTCACCGAAGTTCAAAATAAGCATCAAAGTTCCTCGAAGTTCAAAATAAATGTCGAAGTTCCCCAAAGTTCAAAATAAATATCGAAGTTCCCCGAAGTTCAAAATAAATCTGAGAAGTTCACTGAAGTTCCAAATATTTTAGTACATATTTACGGCTGCACTAAGCAATTTGAGTACTTACTATGAGCGAGTCTGGAGGTTACTCAAAGCAGGTATCTACGGCCTGAATTAAAAAGATTACAGGGGAACAATTTTGCTTTCATATCTCTTGACCAGGTCGAAGTGCGAGAACTTCGGTCGAAGTTCCGCGAAGTTCACCGAAATTCACCGAAGTTCACCAAAGTTCTCGAAGTTCACCGAAGTTCGCCGAAGTTCAAGGAAACGTACACCGAAGTTCAAGCCTATTTCCCCTTGGGTCAAAATGACCCCTTCGGTAGAGCGAGGTATATGTTATAATATCTCCTGAAGTTTTTGACGCAAATGCCTGATTTTTCGTGTCAAAGCGTATTTTGGTGACCCATGAAAAGTAAAAAGTGGCGGGTCGGTAGAAAAAAAATTTGATAGTTCATTTGGCAATTCAAAATCAAAAGGGGTCATTTTGACCCATCCGGTAGTTCTAGTGTTAAGCCGGTTGGACCATTCGGACTAGTCCGAAATACGTCCGGGCACGGGCATCGGACAGTCCGATAGACGTCCGGTCGCGGCCTTCGGACAGTCCGAAAACTTGCTGATTTGACACATTTTCGGTAGTATTCTCGGCAAGGTCCGGGATGTCGTCTCGGACTGTCCGAAAATCGGACTGATTTCGGTACAGAAGGCCGAAGGCCCGCTAATATCATTCGATCATGTTCTTCAGCAAATCGCGTAACAGAAATGGTCGAGCCGCAGGCCCGACCATCGCCGCTGGCAGGCCAAGCAGGCCCGGACCCTGCCGAACGGAGTTGCCGGCGGAGCGAAGCGGAGCTGGCAACTTCGTTTGGCGGAAGGGCGGGCCTGCTTCTTACATAACACTCTGTCAAAATCAGAACTTTTAATATCTTTATCGAATTATATCAGAAGTTTCGTTTCCCTAATTTTAGTCTATTACGTCCCCCACAAATGCTCTTAGCATGGAAAATTTGGGGGCTGAAAAGCCCTCATATCGTACACACTCCTGCTGACTTGTGTCGGAAGTCAGCGCTGCAGGCCTAGCTATATGTATGCCAGGCGCGTCGCAGCCTAACAGTGATTCGTGAGATACCGCGAAGCCTGGTACGAGACGTGGTCTGGCGTACATATAGCTAGTAGTGCTTAAACGTTCAACTTACACTTTTCATTGTCTTCAGCCTTTCGTTTAAGGGGGCAGACCTGTGAAAATCATTTAAAAATTCACTTTTTTTTTTATTGCTTTAAAAAATTCTTTGGTCTTTCCTCTTTCTAATGCCGAAAAGCGGATGTCGAAATTCGAAAAATTGCTCTCAGGAGAGCCCAAAACGTGCTGTGGGCGGCCGGCTGGCTGGACCGCTATAGCGGCCCTATAGGACTCGCCTAGCCGCTCAGGACAGGACACACGACAAGGAAGGAATCTTCTAGAGCCCCGGAATCTTTTAGAACCAGTACAGAAAGTTGCCCCGGCTTTTGGTTCGTCGTTGCACATCGGTACTGAAAACTTTAAACGCGTTTTTCTCCCACTTCTGTTTTGCATTACCGTGTGCAGCCTCCAGGCCACAGTTTTTGAGCTACAGCCTAGCCCCTTCGCCTGGTTGTAGCCTAGATATGTACCTTTCGTTTGACGAGAGCGATTTTTGATATCACATTTCTAAAGTACCGAAATAGGGGATAAAGTACCCAATTTTTACCAAAATTTTAGGTACCCAAACTTTAAGAATTTTTTTCACACACTTAAAAATAAAAATTTCAAAATTGCTCTCGTCAAACGAAAGCTACATCTTTTAAGAGTAAATGAGTATTTTTATCGTTGCTGTAGGTACATCCGTTGTCGCGCAATCCTGCACACGGTAAAGGCCCGTAACCCTCCACTTCGAGACAAAGAAGGGCATGTTCCCGGAGAAGCAAGCAGACGTTGTATACATCAAAACGTAGCTTAATCCTTG
The DNA here is from genome assembly GCF_000697945.3 of Frankliniella occidentalis. Taxonomy (NCBI): domain Eukaryota; kingdom Metazoa; phylum Arthropoda; class Insecta; order Thysanoptera; family Thripidae; genus Frankliniella; species Frankliniella occidentalis. The sequence goes on along the minus strand of NW_026267266.1, from coordinate 445,101 downwards.
CTCTTTCTAAATATCTTTCGCTGAAAGCGCTACGATTCTTCGTTTTCTTGTAGTGACTATTTTCCCAAACCCTTGCGTTTCACAGGTCTGCCCCCTTAAGTATGCGTTGAATTTCGTTGATCTTAAGATCACTGAAGACACAGCCTGTCGTGCGCGAATAAGCAGCGACCGTACGCACCGACTCCATGCTACGGAATCTGGTGCCACATCCTCCGCGCGCTGCGGCGTAGCCAGTGCCGCCACCAGGGGGCTCATTACATCGTGGTCGCGATCGTCATCGTCTCCCCTTTGCTGAGACACCGGCTCTCATTGTTGTAGGAGGGCTCGCGGGCCGCCGAGATGGCGCTATATTACATCAAATCTAAGAGGGAAAAAAACTACTGGTCAACAAGGGGCACCTGTACTGAAGGCACTCTAAGACAACGACTTTTGTGTATTGCCTGCGCATCCTGCGGGAGGGGTAGAATGACCACGCCCCGGACCCAGAGGCCATTGCTGCGAGGTCGGCCGTCGAGGCCATCAAGGAGGCAGGGGTGCAGGCGCCAGAGCGAGCTCTGGTCCACATCATAGACTAGCTATACGTACGCCAGCCACGTCTCGCGTAACAGACTTCGCGATATCTCACGAAACACTGTTACGCTGCGACGCGCCTGGCGCACATATAGCTAGGCCTGCGGCGCTGACACCCGAGACGGGGTAATAGGAGTGTAAACACAATTTTTCGAAATGAAGGCTTTTCATAACGATTTAATCGACCATTTCATAATTTTCACCTCATTTCTGTCAAGGAATGCCACCTAGCACCTAATCGGTACAAGATAGAGGAAAACGGATGAAATTTTCGCGCAGAGGACTCTACTTTCACGAGTTACCCATTAGGAGACCATAAAAAAATATTTAAAAAGTGGAACATTTTGTTACCTGTGGTTATTGATTTTTTTTAAAGTCAATTTTTGAACCAGAGTGCTCATCTTCGAACTCTGTCTTTTTATGATACAAAACGACACTGAAAATCCCAGGTCGCTATCTCAATAAGGTATTCCGCTGCAAGCCAACCGGAACCTAAAGAAGGAAAGCACGACTGCTCGATCTGCTTCCCGCTGTGCGCTCATTGGCTGACCGACGTGACAAGTTCATCGTTGACAAATCAGCGTTTATAGGGAAAGAGATCAGGCAGTCATGCTTTTCTTCTTTAGGTTCCAGTTGGCTTGCAGCGGGATACCCTATTCCTTCTCGAGTTTAACGTGCATACAAACAATCAAACAAACAAACACACATACAAACAGACAAACAGAATGAAACTTTTTCGGTCAGTGGAGTAATGGGCTTCGCTAATCGCTCAGCCAACCAGCAGATGCACCGGCTCAGCGACGGGGTGGTCGCCAAGCTCCCACTCCGGCCGGCGATGAAGCAGGCTGTTAACTGGGCGCGTAGCAGTCGACTCCCCGCCAACCCCAAGTCCAGCCGCGACCTGAGAGACTTGCCGCCCGTATTCAGGAACACACTCAGTGGGGATCTGTTCGTCGTTTATGACTCCTACGGAGAAGAAGATGGCAGCGACGACGAAGACGATGTTGAAGATAGAACCGTCGTATTCGCAACCTAGGAGAACCTGAAGAAGCTAGGTCGCTCCTCATCTTGGTTCACCGACGGTACGTTCATGGTGTGCCCCTCGCTGCTCACTCAGCTCTTCAAGATTCACGGCCTGGTCGAGTACGTCACCTTGCCTCTTGCCTATGCGCTGCTGCCCAACAAAGCAGAAACCGCCTACACTAGCTATATGTACGCCAGAACACGTCTCGCGTAACAGGCTTCGCGATATCTCACGAAACACTGTTACGCTGCGACGCGCCTGGCGCACATATAGCTAGGCATGCGGCGCTGATACCCGAGACGAGCAAATGGGAGCCCTGGAAAAAAAATTAAGAGGCAAAGTGGCAATTAAGGGGAAAGTAAGTGGCATCAAAGTGTCTAAGAGCCCAGGTGGCATTTAAGTGTCATACAAATGGCAATGAAGGTTCTATTTTTGAAGTGGCACTGAGGATACTTTAGAGTGGTTCCCAAGGAGTAATGAAGCGGTGAATATTAAGCGGCACTAGAGTGGTACCGAAGTGCCCACCAAGGGGTGAAGAAGTGCACATTTAAAGCTGTATTTTAAGTGGCATTAAAGTGACACTATGAGTAGAAAGTTAGCTCTCACTGATGAATCACCATGCTAACAGAGCCATAGTCTGGACGCTATTCCAAGACAATTGCCTGCTTCGGAGGCGATGAGTGTACTCACTTGTCAATTTTTGTAAAGTAGGGTTTACGAGCCCCTGCTGGGGACTTGTGGAACTTACACAACCGCAGTCTCAACATTGTGAACAATTTCAACAGCTTTGCCACTTCAGATCCTGAATGCCACTTCGTAGCCACTTGCTTACCACTTCAATGTACTTTAAAGGGAAACAATCCACTTAACTGCCACTTAACTAAGTGGCAGCTAAGGGGCAGAGCTGCCACTTACTTGCCCCTTAATTGCCACCCTGCCCCTTAATTTTTTTTCCAGGGAGGGTATAGAGGAACAGGGCCTCCCGGGCCCAAAATTTGACATACTCGAGCCATTTGTCGGGGTCTTATTACTATAAAATTAAAGACATGAAACTTGTGCTGTTCGATAACGGTTTTCATTAAAAGTTCAAATTTTGACAGATTATGTAAAAATCAACGTTTTAGTGATACTAGATAAAGCCTTTTTAACGATTTAATACACCATTTTGTCTTTCTCACGTTGTTTTCGCCAAGAAATGACCCATAGCGCCACAACGGTACAAGATAGAGCAAAACGGACGAAATTTTCGCTCATAGGGTTCTACTTTCACGAGTTACCTCTAAGGATCCCA
>NW_026267266.1:433163-441941 GCF_000697945.3 Frankliniella occidentalis | reverse complement strand
TATCTCACGAAACACTGTTACGCTGCGACGCGCCTGGCATACATCTACCTAGGCCTGCGGCGCTGACACCCGAGTCGGGCAAAGGGCACAGTCGTCAATAGGGTATTGGTCTAGAGCGCTGAGCGGAAGTAGAAGAAAAAAAAACGGAAGATGGAAAGGCGCCCGCACTCCCCCCCGCCTGCCCTCCACTTCTCCCCGGGCGCTCCCCCACTCCGCCCAGTGGAGGAGAGGGGGACGGCTCGGGCGCCTTTCCACCTTCCGTTTTTGTTCTTCGACTTCCGCTCAGCGCTCTCGACCAGTACGCTATAGGCCTTCGGCCCGAAAAGTTACTAATTTTGTTCCTTGAGGTTTCTGTTTAATTAGTTACTCCACCGGACACCATCAAATATCTGAGAGTTAACATTTAAATGTTTTGGGGTCATTTCCGTGTGTAAAACGCCCTCTGGCGCCCAGACGGTAAGAGATAGAACCAAACGGGCATGCTATTGGTCCGAAGGTTACTACTTTGACGAGTTACCTCTAAGAAAGATGTTAAAAAAAAATATGTTTGTAAAGAAATATTTTTGGTTTTTCGTTTTTGATTTTGTTGACAGGTCAATTTTTTAAGCTAGAGGGCTCAAAACCAATACAGTTCTTGCTTTTTATGATACAAAGTTACAATGAAAATTTCAGCATTCTAGCTTAAACCGTTCTCGAGTTATCGTGCATACAGACAGACAGACAGACGCGAAACTTTTTGATCATCGCTGGAGTAATAGGCTTCGCTGTCGCTCAGCCAATGAACCCACTCCAAATCTGGGCTCTGTAGCTCAAACGGTTCAGGAGATATAAATTCTTAAAGTTTTGAGGCAAAAATAGCGGCTTTAAAGGGTGGTGTAGGTATAACTGTATGAAAATGTCCAGTGAGGTGAAATCTGACTGACCCATTTGAAAGAGGATAAAAAACTGATTCTAAACCACCACTGTCAAAAAGTTGGATTTGAGTTTTCTACCCTTCGTTTAAAGATATCAACAAAATTTAGCATATTAGCGTAACTCTCATAGCAAAAATATATGGTCTCCAATTATCACCAAATTTGATGTAGTTTCTTCTAAGGTCCCTTAACATTCTCTAATTTTTGTGGGAAGGCAATATTCAATAAATTTAAAACCTTTTGTTAAAATGTTTAACATAGAAACACTAGTAAAAAAATATCCTGGATCGCCAGCAGCTCGTCCTAAAGTAGGGGCAAAATGAAAATGGCCGACCAACAACCCGGTACGGCGCGCAGAAAGACCCCCCCCCCCCCCCCCCAATTACTGCGAGCACCCGGCAACACGTTAAAAACAATATCCCATTTATTTTAGGAGAAAGAGAAGACATCGCGGAATTCCTTTGGTTCGACGAAAACCCCTCAGATTTCGAGGAAGTCTCCTAAAAAAATGAGGGTGTTTTCCTCATTTATTGAGAAGGTTCGTCGTAACCTAACCTGACGCAAGACTGGAGGACTCTTCCTCAAATATGGGAAGTCCTCAAAGTTTGCCCTTTCCCTCAAAAACGTTAACAATTATTGTTGACTGCTAAACGAACCCACGGTTCAGAAAATTCAGTCGCTTTTGTTTTTTGTATCGAATGTAGTTGATGCGGCTTTTTTGCGCGATATCTTTCTGCACTATGTTTTATAATTGAAAACTATTTTTAGCGTGGGTGCTAGGCAGCGTGCGCGGTGAACCGACTTCTCAGAGAGTAATGTGTTCATTGTTGGGCTGTTACCCAGACGCGGTTCGAAAACGCAACAGGTAGTGTTCAACAATGACGCTCGCCGCGGCCCGCCGCGCCTTGTCCCTCCCAAGACCGTGGAGGTCTCCGCCTTGCTCGGCCTAAGCCTGGCCCCACCACGCCAGCCCTGGGTCTAGGACAACTGACCGCAGTCTGACTAACCACGTTATACTGTTACCACTGACAGGTGACCACCTTTAATATTGACCCCAATCCATAATGACCCCCACAGTTAAAGTCTTACGAAGCAAAATGCCAAATGCTTCGTACCTACGAAGGATTTTCTCCTTACGAAGCGTCCAAATCCTTCGTATTACAAAGGATTTGGCATTTTTCTTCGTAAGACTTTAACAGTGCCAATCTGACCCCAAAAAACTTGCCACAAATTTCACAATTTTATTCCTTATATTTCCATTACTTTTTTCAGTTAAGTTACAAGTTTCCAGCAATGTTGTGCCCAAACGCACGCAAGAACTAGCTTCGTGTCCTCTTCCTTGTACTCTCCGTAGCGCTCCATGATGCGGGAGATACGCTGGTCCATGACTACGTACTGGTTTTTTCAGCCCGCCCTTCTGCTTCAGAAAAGCTATCTAGCGGGCTTATGCAAACGACCTCGTGTCTGTGTGTCTGCCTGTTCCACTAGAAGAAGATGTGCTAGAGAATTGAAATTTTCAGGGTATCTCAAGATTCACTCACAGCGCCACTCGCTTTCCCCGGACTTCAGGTCCCGGTGGTGGACATACGTATACCCGTGGAGGACCAGCTTCTCCTTCCCCCGCTGCGATTTCGTGAACCGCACCTCACCCATGGTGGCGTGGGGCGTGGTGGCGGAGTGTATTAGTAATGCGTGCCTATTGTTGCCAGGGCAGCACTTGTGAAAAATTTCGGAAACAGATGTCATTGTAAAATGTGGTCACACTGTATTTGTGGTGATTATTATTCTGGGTTCAATTTGGGTTCGGGGCAGTTTTTATGTGGTCACTTGTCCGGATCCCGCCAGCCCTAGGTGGTGGTTCTTGCGGCGATCTGTCGGGTGGTAGGGTGTTTCAAAAGCGCCGAATGTTCGATTCTCTTGGCGCTTTTTGTGGAAAAGTTTCATTTTGTGTCATCAATGAAAACTGTGAAATCCGGAATTTTTTGGACAAAATTTAGAGGTCGCGCCAGAGGCTTGAAGTTTAACATTAGTTTCATATGGGCTTTCATACATAATATTGAAAAGTCAGCCTGGACTCCAAAGTATTGGCCGAAGGTCAAAACTAAGACCATAGCTGTAATCTACGTTAAAAACCGAGTCTGACGATATGTTGCATGCAATTGTGCGACCTCTAGTTTAATTTTAGAAAAATGCTCAATGTGCCCATTTTACCCAAAATTGGGAAAATTTATTTCAAAATCTGAGGTGGTACGTAGTTGTGCGATAGGTCCTCAGACTCGGTTTTTAACGTAGATTACAGCTATGGTCTTAGTTTTGACCTGCAGCCAATAATTTGGAGTCCACGCAGAATTTTCAACATTATGTGTGAAAGCCCATAAGAAAGCAATGTTAAACTTCAAGCCTCTGGCGCGACCTCTAAATTTTGTCCAAAAAATTCCGGATTTCACAGTTTTCATTGTTGACACAAAATGAAACTTTTCCACAACAAGCGCCAAGAATATCGAACATTCGGCGCTTTTGAAACACCCTAGTCGGGTGGCACAGAAGGGTGCGAAGTCCTGTATGGTGGATTGGGTGGCACTGGCGCGCAGTGGACGGGAATGGGCTAAAGCTGCTATCAATTTTTTTGAGACTTTTCTTGCAGTAAAAATGCAATAATTATAGTAGAGAGACACTTTTTGTTTTATTTCTACTACAGTGGCTTACTACCTGTAAATGTTCGAAAAACGCATTAATGTGGATCCTTTTTGAAATAAAAACACAAAGTAAACACGAAGTACTAGAAATTTCAGACAAGGGGTTCAAGTGGCACATAATGTCCACATAAAGTTAACATTTGGACGTTAACTTTCATTAAGTATTCAATAAAGTATACTTACAGTTCATTTCTTTCCACCCGAGAACAAATCAAAGAGTAATATTTACTTTAGGTGTTGTGACGCACCTTGAGCTTGAGGCTTGTTTTGCGGTCAACGAGGGCCTGCAGTGGCACCTCAGCGCACGTATCCGTCACAAGGGAAGGCGGGGTGCACTCTTTTTTTTGCAGAGAAAACTATGTCATTACGTGGAAATATTTTATTGGCATTGTGATAGTTGGCCTTTTCTCTGATATCCAAGTACTGTGCTTCACTCAAATCAGTGTGAATAATAAGCCCAACAACCTCTTCCCCTGTCATTTTTTTTTGGAACGGGGGGAGGGGGGGGGGATGAATGGTCCTTGTACTTTTCATAAACAAGGATGATTGATTTTATCTGGTAAGGACGGATTCTCTCGTATGCCCTGCACAAAACTGGCAGCAACCGTTTCCTCCTCTGCACGAAGCTGCATTGCAGGAGGCCGCTGACTGGCCATCACAGGTTGCAGCACTCTTGTCCCTCTACTGCGAGCAGCTGACTCTCAGTCGAGTCGACACGTTGCCGACCAGGTTGGCAGGGTCCAGGGTACTTCCCTGAAAAAAACCTCCTTAACCCCAATCCAGCGCTTGTGTTTCTTTAAAAAATCACCCTCCCTTCCGTGAAAGCAATCCCACCTTTTATACAATTCACTAAGGAACTTCGGAATCTGTGATGATAAATGAGTCAAATCTGTATTTGGTATGTCTAAGTGCCTATTGAGAAGAAACAACATGCCCTAACACATAATCCTTGACATGTTTCGTCTGGACCTCCTTGCCCTCTGCTGCCTTCCACCTCAAAGTTTTGAACAGCAAGACCCTCTCAATACCCAAGATTCTCATTTTCTCTACAAAATAGTAACCCCTACAAGTGAGACACCACACAGTAAATAAGGAGATAAATATAAAAACAAAAATGGCAAAGGCAAGCTTTTTCCCAGCAAATATTGGACCAAATATATTGCAGGTGTACACTTCATTAAAACCATACAGGTCAACTGCCTTTTTTAATTTTTTGCCCCAACAAACTGCTTTTTAAAGGTGTCCGTGATTCTAATTGTTGCTAATACCATTTTGCAAAGCTTAAGCTAATGTACTGCCACTGTGAGGCAATAAAATTTACTAACTGTGTGATTTAAATTTTTATAACTGTTCATGATCTAAAGAGCGGAACTGGTCAAAATTAAATACGAAAATTTTAATTTAGCCTTTGAGTTTTAACAATAACAATTGTTCGGAAAACAACATAGATATTATTGCGGTTAAAATTTACCATGTTATTTCTGTTGAATATTTTGATTAGGCAGATATCGCTTACCCATTTTCATTTTACTGTAGATTGTGATACACCCCCCCCCCTCCAATCAGACAAATCACTGATAATATGACAAAGGGGCTTAAGTCCACCTCAGGGTGATTTTTACTTTTTGGTTGCGAAATGATGTGTTCATCGTGAAAATCATGCCAGCTAAACGGCATGTTGATATCTTGAACCGTTTGGCCTGTATGACAAGTCTCAAAGGGACATAAGTCCATCAGAGTTCTGATAAAGAAACGTAAGTCCATAAATGAGCTGACAAAGGAACGTAAGTCCAGACATAATCTGACAGAGGAACGTAAGTCCACCAGTGGGATTTGACAAAGGAACTAGGGATGGGCGATTTCTAATCGACCTCGCTAGAATCGATCAGTTAATGTTCGATTTCCGATCTTTTGAATCGATCTCGCTGACAGGCGATATCGGCTGGATCGATTCGCAGACGTCCGATCTTCGGATCGATTCACCCCTACAGTAAAACGTTGAAATTTTGATTCCCTTTCCCTCACGGTAACATTTTCGCCGCGGCGCGCTGCGCTGGCATTCTGTCTAGCTCTAGTAGTGTTAGTGTCCAGTACTTCAACTAACAAGAAGAATGTTTTCTTTAAATTGCACGAAATGTTCAATTTTTTAACAAATGTGATCTTATTTGTCGAATTCGACAAAAAAATATTCGATCTAGATCGATCTGGCTGAGATCGTTTTTTTTTTTTTTTTACTCGATTGATTGTTGGATCGATTTGAACCCTTTCGATTCAGATCGATCAACGAGATCGATCTTTTGCCATTCGATCCCCATCCCCAAAAGGAACAGAGGTCCAGGTGTAGCTTCACAAAGGAACATAAGTCCACCAACAAGATTTGACAGAGGAACAAAAGTCCAGGTGTAGCTTCACAAAAGGACTTCCTGTAGACTTTCTAAACTACATTTGTCAAGACTTGCTAATAGTGAGTGTATACAGACTTGACTAGACATTATATGAATGGTGAATGGCCACTGCTCACTTAAGTTTGCTGTTCGCGCTAGCATCACGGACACGAGCAGGACGCTTGACAAGTGACAAGACACGCAAAAAAGTAACTCATTCAGACGACCAGCAGGAATCTGTTCCAATGCCCTGACCTTACAAGCAAACGTCCACAGAGCACTGCTTCTTATTACGAAGAAATTGAAAGCATTAATACAAGGCGAACTTTCTTTGTAGTGACAAAGCACTGCTTCGTAGTTTCAAAGCAATGATGGTTCGTAGGTTACGATGCTTTAGTTTTCTTTGTAGGTTGCAAAGCAAGTGCTTCGCTGACTTTCTTTCCGCTACCTCCACCTGCCATTTTCTCACCATTACTTCCCTTTTACAAACTTTTAAATATTTCGGTAGACATAGTACCAAGTCCGACGCCAAAGCCCAATTTCTTGTGATGAATGAAAATAACAGCCGCGCTCCCAATCAGTTATTGTCTGTGTTTTGTGATGCCGAGTCACCATGTGGGTGTGAGAGGGGGAGAGGGAGGGAGACAGTAAAAATAATTAGCATTTGCAAAGTGCATGATATATTTTAACTTCTCTGCACAAGACGAAGGTCAGTCAAGGCTGGGTTGAGGTGGATTTGTTCCGTAGCTTGGCGCTGGGTGACTCGGACCTGGATCAGGGTGTCTGCGGCCGAATCTCAGGTGGTAGTGACGCCGATGTGGACGGAGGCGGAGTGGGCCCCGTACGAGTAGGCAACCCCGTTCGTACGCGTGCAGCGTGCAGAGTTGTACATTTTTTCGCTTGTTTCCGACAAAAACTCCCTGTGGCGCCTAAATGATTGAAGATAGAGCCAAACAGAGGAAATTTTCGGCCCATGGCGCTCTATTTTAACTAGGTAGATGTACGCCAGACCACGTCTCGCGTAACAGGCTTCGCGATATCTCACGAAACGCTGTTACGCTGCGACGCGCCTGGCATACATCTACCTAGGCCTGCGGCGCTGACACCCGAGTCGGGCCAAAGTCGTTAGTAGGCATTTAAAAGTCACAAATTTTCTTCCTCGGGGTTTTATTTTAACGAGTTACCGTACCGGAGACCACCAAATATCTGAGAAAAAACACAGAAATGTTTTGCGGTCATTTTCGTCAAGAAAACTCCCTCTGGTGCCTAAACGGTTGAAGATAGAGCGAAATGGACGAAATTTTCGCCCAGAGTCCTCTACTTTGAAGAGTTACCCCGTAGGGAACGATAAAAAAATATTTTTAAAAAACGTCATTTTAGGGACCTGTGGTTGTTGATTTTTTTTAAAATCCAATTTTCGAGCTAAAATGCTCTTCTTCGAACTCGATCTGTCTTATTGTGATACAAATCGACCCTGAAAATCCCAGGTCGTTAGCTCAATTCGTTCTCCAGTTATCGTGATGACACAGACAGACAAACAGATAGACAGACAGACAAACAGACGCAAAACTTTTTGATCATCAATGGAGTAATAGGCTTCGCTAATCGCTCAGCCAATGAGTAACCCCTTAGAAAAATGTATGAAAAAATATTTTTAAAAAAACATTAGTGGGACCTGTGTATTTTTGTTGTTTTTTTTATCAAATTTTTGAGCTAGAATGCTGTTCTTCGAACTCGATCTGCCTTTTTACTAGGTAGATGTTCGCCAGACCACGTCTCACGAAACACTGTTGCGCTGCGACGCGCCTGGCATACATCTACCTAGGCCTGCGGCGCTGACACCCGGGTCGGGTAGCGAGAAACTGTACACAAAGATACGGGATCCGGCCCGTCAACTTCCCGTCACTTCGACTAAGCATGCAAGGTTGTACATTTTTCGCTTGTTTTCATCAAAAATTCCTTGTGGCCCCTACATGGTTAAAGATAGAGCCAAACGGACGAAATTTTCGTTCAAAGGACTCTATTTTGATGGGTTACCCCTTAGGTAACTGTAAAAAAAATATTAAAAAAAAATTATTTGTAGGACCTGTGGTTTTTGATTTTTTTTAAATCCAATTTTTGAGCTAGAATGCTCGAACTTGATCTGTCTTTTTGGCTGAGCGATTAGCGAAGCCTATTACTCGGTCTGGTCGTAAAAAAAGTATTTCTGTCTGTGTGTCTATGTCTGTGTATCTGTCCGCACGAAAACTCGAAAACGAATTGAGCGAGCGACCTGGGATTTTCAGGGTCGTTTTGTATCATACAAAGACAGATTGAGTTCGAAGATGAGCATTCTAGCTCAAAAATTGGATTTTTAAAAAATCAAAAACAACAGGTCCCAAAAATGACGTTTTGAAAAAATATTTTTTATGGTTTCCTAAGGGGTAACTCATCAAAGTAGAGCCCAACGGGCGAAAATTTTGTCCGTTTTGCTCTAGCTCAAACCGTTGAGGCGCTAGAGGGTGTTTTTGACGAAAATAAGCGATAAAATGTATAACCCTGCATGATTAGTCGAAGTGACTGGCGTTGACGGGCCGGAGGCCCGTATCTTTGTGCACATTCTTGCACTACCAGACTCGGGTGTCAGCGCCGCAGGCCAAGGTAGACGTATGCCAGGCGCGTCGCAGCGTAACAGTGTTTCGCGAGGTATCGCGAAGCCTGTTACGCGACCTGGGATTTTCAGGGTCGTTTTGTGTCATAAAAAGACAGATCAAGTTTGAAGAAGAGCATCCTAGCTCAAAAATT
>NW_026267266.1:431974-432272 GCF_000697945.3 Frankliniella occidentalis | reverse complement strand
CCTACCGTAACTGTTGTCGGGGCCACACATAACCCGTGTTAGCCTACCGTAACTGTTGTCGTGGCCAACCTAATCCGTGTTAGCCTACCGTGACTGTTGTCGTGGCCGCACCAAACCCGGGTAAGCCTACCGTCACTGTTGACGTGGCCACACCTAACCTGGTTTTACCTTCGGACGCACCCAAACAGTTTCACAATTCAGTCAACCCACCTACCTGACTGATCTTTATGGTAATTACACAAAGGGATACCTAAAAATGCTCTGATTTTGACGGGACTAGTCTTGTTTTGTAGAACTC
>NW_026267266.1:425209-431871 GCF_000697945.3 Frankliniella occidentalis | reverse complement strand
GGGGGGGGCTTCTCTCAGCGGTTCGCGGCCTGCGACGGGCGCAGCGATGACTCCTCGACGGTGGCCGGCGAAGCCCACAGGCCCTCGAAGGCGGCCGGCTCCAGCCGGTACGTCTGAGGTAGCGCCCCGGGCCCGATGACGCGGAATACTCGCCCACTTGTATGGAACGTTAGACTGGCTCTGGGGTCGCTGCCGGCTGATTATTGTGATACACACCTGGCGGCTCCTCCGGGCCTCCATGGGTCGTTCGGCCCGTCGCAGACCTCCAGGGGGTACCCCTCCCAGGTATGCCCGGCTGCGTTTGGGCTGTCTCCCGTGCACAACACTTGGTTAGGAGGGGATGGTTTCTCACCCCCCACCCCCCTCCCTGCTGGCTCCTTACCTGGTGCTCCGGCACCGGCGTTTCGGATGCGCCATTCACGTCGCTCCATGGTTCTCGGCGATGCTCTGTGCCGGTGGGCCGGGGGCGCGCCTCTTAGGCGGCTTGACACCACCCTCCCCCATCCCTTTCCCCTTTCCCCTCGCCAGCCTGGGCCTTCGCGGGCTGACTTGGCAGGGCGGGGTTTGTATCCTATTACCTACCCGGTCTCCTCTGCACTTTTCCTGCTTGTCTCTTGTTTCAGGCCCTGTCTACGGCCGGACTGCCCCCGACTTGCGGGGCTCGCGCCCGCGGAAGCTGTCCGGCGACCTGTCGTCTGCTGTGTTTGTATTCCCGGCCTCCCCCGACCCTCCCCTTCCCCTACCTCGGGCCGGCTGCCGGGCCAGTGCGGAGCGGAGCCGGCTCACTCGCCGCCCGCCTGCTGGGTGCCTGGTCGTGGTCGCCCTGTCTCATCATGGTAGGTGTTGTATGTTTCTGGGGGTGTGCTCGGATTTGCGTGTAATGCGACCCTCTTCTCCAGGATCGCTACGGCCGCTGTGACGAGGTGATCGTCGGCCCTGATATGCTCCTCGTCCGTCGCACCCTCCCGACGGACCACTCGCCGTGCGCGGTGGCGGCGTTGGCCCTCGACCCGACCGACCCGGTCGCGGCTAGCTACCGGGCGCGGCAGATGCGGGCGGCGATCATTGAGGACTCCGGGGCACGCATCTCGCCCGCGGTACTCCTCCAAGTCCTGGCGGCCCTGCTTCGGCTGGTCGCTGGTCGATATAAGAAACAGATTTGGCAACCCGATAATCTGTTCTGAACGATGAGAGCTCAGGCTAAAGTCATGGCTAGATTTCCAATTACCACAGAAACTACAGGCCGAATTGAACACAAGTCTAGGTACACTAACCAATTTATCGACTGGAACATTGAATGGTTCGATTATCGATGCCATGATGTACAGATCAATTGGGAAAAATTCAACCTTTTTATAATTGTTAAAATTTGACAAGTAGCACCGCTCATTGAAGCAGACAGCAACAAAATGCATGGCGGATGCTGGAGGTGCAGCCTTGCTACCAACCCACGATCAACAAAAAAAGCAGAAGGTATGGTTTCATATTTTATCTTTCAAGTGCAATACGTTTAATTTTGAGTCATTATGAAATTTGAGTTTTCAAACAGAAGTGATCTGTGGATGTTTATTACAATGGCGATGCTGCATGAGCATTACTGTTTGGCGGGTTGCCTTACCTGACGATGAATATTCGTTCTTCTTATGTTTAAGGCCTGGAGGAGGGAAGGGAAGTAGAAGTAGGGAAGGAGAGGGAAGGGAAAAGGGGGGAGTGGTAAACAACGAAAGGCACGTTGCTGCGGAAAAAAATTTCGTCTGAGTCCCTGACATTACACTAATTCATTAATGTAGCACGTAGGAGAGTGACGGGATTGTTAAACATTGAAATCTGGAAATGCAGAATAAAAAAGGTGAAATTATTTCAAAACTATGTAGATGTTTTGTGTTCGGATTTGTTGTATAACCTGTTTACCTAACTATACCATTCATAAATCTTCGCAGGCTGAAGAAATTCGGAAAGAATTGCGCCAGGCTGAGCGTGCTAGTGGCGTCAAAGTGGCTAGGAAAAGGCTTCAACAGAGCCGAAATAATAATAAGATCAACGATCTAAGTCAGCATGATGTTCACTTGCTTGCCTCCAGTGTGAGTGAATTGTGTGATGGATATAGACTGCCATCTCCCCCATCTTCCTCGAATTCAACAACGTTACCTGCAGGTATGATTCTGATTATATACTGTGATTTTCTTCGCAATATTTTACCTAAAAATGTAACTGACATTGTTTGTCTCCCCAGGCTTAGAAACTGGTTATCAAAGCTGTGATGAACCTGATTCTAGTTCAGAATCTGACAGTAGTGACAGTGGCTGTGAACACTACGACCTTTGGCCAATCAGACAGCCCTTCAGATGATGGAAGAGAATCTGTGCCTCACACACAGCAACAATGCCATACTCCTGAACATTTAACAAACATTACCATCACAGAACCTGAGGTTACAAGTGATATCACAAATGAAGAAAAAAATTATTAGGACCAGACTTCGCAATTGGGCTGTGAAACACAATGTTGTGCGGCAGGGTGTTGATAAGTTGCTATCACTAATGAGAGATGCTGGACTAAGATTCTTACCCCAGAGTGTAAAAACATTGCTTGAAACACCAAAGAAGAACAGTCTGCTAATACGAACTCTTGCTGGTGGGTCTTATTTTTATAGGGGAATTCTACAAGGAATTCAGTCCAGAATATCAGAACAATTTATACAGCTTCATGCTGACAACTCTACCATAACAGTTGACCTATTCAGTGATGGTATATCACCACACAAATGTGTGCGAAGACATCTGTGGGTTATTTCATGCTGTCTGAAGAGTGACAATCAACCGTTTGTTGTCGCTATGTGGTGTGCTTCACTACATGAATCTTCTGACGTCGATAAATTTTTGAAAGATTTAATCGAAGAAGCACGTTCCCTCATTGATAATGGTGTTGAGTTGAATGGCACCAAATATTCTTTCCGCGATCGTTGGTTTCATGCTGATGCTCCAGCCCGTTCCTGGCTGAGGAAAGTAAATAAACATGGCAGCTACAACTGTTGTGAGAGGTTTGTCATATGTTTATATAGTTAGCTTTAATTTTATTGACATTTTTTTGTATATTTATTTTTCCTTTCTTCCAGGCATGATAGGTGTACTGTGAAGGGAAGATGGTTTGGAAGGAGAATGACATATTTACCCGGCGTATCTGAACTCAGGACAGAAGAATCGTTTCGATTGCATCATCAGCCTGCTCATCATTTAGGTGTATCTTCACTTCTTGACTTGAATATGAACATGATAGAACAATTTCCGTTGGATGGCATGCATTTAATTTTTCTGGGTGTGGTAAAACAGTTTGTGGGCATGTTACTGAAATCTAAAGGAAGTAAGCAAAAACTAAATGACACTGTTATTGTCTCACTCTCTGAGATGTGTGTGAGCCTTAGATCACATTTTCCATCTGACTTTGAAAGGAAACCTCGATCCCTTCAAGATTGGAAATTGTTCAAAGCTGTAGACTATAGACGTTTAGTTTTTTATGATGGTATTGTGGTTTTTCACAATTTGCCCAAGGAAGTGTACTCCTGTTTTTTACTACTCTCTTGTGCTATGAGGATATTAGTTGATGACAAGTTACGGCAGCAGTGTTCACATGATGCTCATGTCCTGTTGACTGAGTTTGTCAGGTTTAATGAGAAAGTTTTTGGCAGAACCTTTATCATATACAATGTTCATCACTTACAACACTTCACTGCTGAGTGTATGAAGCACGGCAACCCTGAGGAATTCAGCTACTTCAAATATGAAAATAGCTTTAGAGGACTCAAGGCCATTCTACGTGCTCCAGGCCGTGAACTAATACAATATTTAAATAGAAGTGAAGAAAAAAACAGAGCATTGTATAATAATAGATATTGTTATTCCAATTCTACCTCTCTAGAAGGACCGCATCACCTAGGGCCTTCCTTAAATATGCCAGGACAGCAGTTTTCAAAAGTTTCTCTAAAAAACTTTATGTTACAATTACATGGACCTGATTCGTATTGCCTTATGAAAAATGGAGATTGTGTGCAAATTGTTATTTTTCTGCGAGACTGTGAAAATGTTACTGTTATTGAAAAAGCATTTCAACAAAAGAGCGATTACTTTCTTTACCTTGTAAAATCATCTATTTTTAATATTTTTGTAGTTTCACAACCAGGAAATATTTCACATTGGAACTTAAATTATATTGAGCGAAAGATTGTTTTGCTTCCCACTAGCGAGGGCTTCGTTTGTATCCCCATGCTGCACTCATGAGCAATTAAAATAATTGTCAGACTTCAACGTTTTCCTTGCCGTTCTGTAATTTTTACCTATCTTCTCCAACCACAAAAATCAGTAGTAATAGTAGACGCGAACAAAAAGACACGGATGCTTCAAAAATTGCATGTACAAACACGCCTATCGCATGTTCTAAATGTTCAATGTGATAGGCATCGATTTGACATCGTTATAACGTAGATACCAGGTGGATTGGCAATGTTGATAAAATCATCTTACTGCCTACGTAGGTGCGACGTCGATTGGGCAGACGGATGAATCCACGAACTGCCGAGGTGAATGCTAGGTAGATTGGGTGATTTGGTGAGTCGTCGTCCTGCCTATGTAGATGCTATGTAGATTAGGCGAATCGACAAATCCTCATAGTGCCCACGTTGATGCTACATAGTTTGGGCGTTTCGGTAAATCTCCGTCGAACCTAGGTTGCTACTAGGTCGATTGAGCGTATCGATGGACTTACCTCATACCTAGGTCGCTACTATGTCGATTAAGCGCATCGGTGAATCCCCCCTATGTCAACGTTGAATCAACGTCCATGGCAAGTGGAGAATGCATTTCCACCTCGTGCATTTTATGGACGTGGATGCGACGTGGATTCTAGGTGAAATTTCTCATGGTGTAGGTGCCCATTTTCGGTCAAATCAATGCGCCTTCACTACGTCATAAAAGCAACATTGCCGCAACGTGCGCTGGTAATCTGGGGACCACCATAACGTATTCATGTTGAGGCTGCATAGCCGCAACGTGTTCATGTTTGTCGGGTGCTTAGTTAAATCTAAATTCTAATTATATGGGGGAAATTTATTAGTTACCTCTGCACGCCACAAGGTAAGCATATCTTCAACATCAATCTCAGATTTGGCAAATTTTATGTATTGGTCTACTTCGTCATCAGCGGCTAACATAAGATGGGGGCCTCGAACTTTTTTGTAGAGATCAGCTACTCGGCGACGCCCGGAGCAGCTTGCGGCTCCACCACTGGTGGTGTAGGGGGGTTGTCAGCTGCTCCACCTCCCCCCTCACTGTCACGCTCACCCTTCAAAAGGGCTCGGACGTGCTCGATTACCTGCAAAATTAAAATTAAAGTTCAGTTACTTTGTCATACTACAAATAATAAGATCGGTACTTGTCCTAACGTAACCATACCATTTGTCGGTCCGCCTCATCCAACACGTCTAAGGTTCGAAAGCACGGTGTTAGGAATGTCGCCATCATTTGAGTCATGGTTGGTAAAAATTTCGTATTCAGCAGGTTGTATGCCCTATTCCGCATTGCCACTTTGTCAACGGAGTCTAGTAAGTCAGCCAAACATTGGTCGCGCAGGACACGCGCCGCCGGCGCCACAAACGGCAGCGTTGGGTAGTCCTGTTCTTTACTAACCACTAATTCGCTCGCGAAAAACTCGCAAAAACTTTTCAAGCACGAGAGTGGTACGGTCCGAATCTTTAAGTCGCTTTTGATGCTTTCTTTTTGTGAGAACTTTCGTGATCTGAAACATTACAGACACAGCAGACTATGATATAGTTTATTGGCCACCAGGCTGCACGTGAAGCGCAAGCGTCAGCCTCCCCGCCCCGGCCCCCGGGCTCAGGGGTAGATGGGCAGCCGCCACCGCCGTACTGGCCAACAGAGTGCGCTCGTGCGAGGGTTGGCGGAGGCGGAAACGAAGCTAAGTTTCACCGATCTCGTCATTGTTGATCCAGCTTCTTCACGTTTAGGGTCAGGTAGTTGTGTGTTGAGGTGGTAGGACGCCGAGTTAAACTGGTTAAACTTGAAGTTGCAAATGTGGGTAAGTCGTTTTTTTTGCCCGCCCTTCTCCTTTGAAAAAGCTATCCAGCGGGCTTATGCAAACGATCTCGTGTGTGTCTGTGTGTCTGTGTGTCTGTCTGTCTGTTCCACTAGAAGGAGATGTGCTAGAGACTTGAAATTTTCAGGGTATTGTTGTGAACCGGGCCAGGGGCTCGCGGTTGCACTTGGAGGCAAGGTTGGTTAAAGGAAAGGCAGAGGTTTTCGGCACGGATATTTATTGGATCTTAGTACAAGCAAATCAAGCAGTCAGAAGGAACTGCACGGTAGCGCGGCGCGGTACTACTACGCGGAGAGTCTGGGGGAGCACGTCCTACTTCAAGCGCGTCCCAGACAGAAGTGCCTGGTGCCGCGGCGGCGTTGCCTGCCGCGGCTCGCTCGAGCCTCCCGCCAGAGAGCTGGCTGGAGGGGGTAGAGGGCTGCTCGGGCTCGCCGCTAGAGTGCAGCACCCCGCAGAGGCCGTGGCGCTCACACCGGCCGTGCCGTGGGCCGTGTGGTGGGGGGCAGCGCGTCAACACAGCAGACAACTCGGTTGTCTGCTAGAGTGCTGAAGTTTGC
>NW_026267266.1:413414-425159 GCF_000697945.3 Frankliniella occidentalis | reverse complement strand
GAAAATTTCGTCCGTTTGGCTCTATCTCTAACCGTTCGGAGGGGCTCAGAAGCGCAACCGATCGCAACCGCAACGGGTCGCAAGCGCAACGGCTGGCAAGCGCAACAGGGTCACAAGCGCAACGGGTCACAACCGCCACGGTTCGCAAGCGCAACGGGTCACAACCGCAACGGCTCACAAGCGCAACCGCGGGGAGCCACCTGTTAGACGGCATCGACTGTAGACGAAGCCAGGAGCGGGAGCGGAGCGCGCCGCGAGCCTCTGGTTGAGAAATCAACCGAGCCTTTGGTCGCTGTGCTCTTCTCGTGTAGAATGCGGTACCTTTGAGACCCTTTTAAACGTTTCGACACCCGCACTGCGCCCAGGTTGGGTAAATAAGTAATTATAAATGGTGCTGAAGTGAGCTGGAAGTCGGGAAACTTCGGTGTAAGTGGTGTCCGGCGGCGTCGTCGCCTGCGCTGCACTTACCGTACATTACACTGTAAATTATTTTTTAAAGAGAATCCCAGTTTTGGGTGGTGAAACGCTCGATTCTCGCTTTTGTCGTGGGATTTTGCTGATCCATGGGTGGATGAATTTCTTAACCCAAGGGTTGGTAATTCCTCAACCCAGAGGGCTTGTGATTGACAGAATAGTATCCACGTAAGAATTTTCAAGTTGTGGGTTGGAATATCGTTCCGTAACCGACAACTTGAAAATTCAAGTTGTGGGTTAGGGAACGCACCTCGTCCCATAAGGACCACATTGAGCTACAAAAAAAAAAAAAATGGCCCAAGGGGGAGTCGAACATGAACATGCGGCTTGCATCCCTTGCACCTTACCCCTCCGCTACACAGCGTACGGTGGAGAGAGAGCGTCAGCTAGCCCTCTTAAGCGCAGGGGCGCGCGAGCGGAGCTCCCCAAATCCCAGTTGTGGGTTAGGAAACACTATTTCCATGTATGGGTTGGGAAATTCTGGTTTGTGCTTGCAGGATTGTCAACCCGACACTAAAATTCAAGTTGTGGGTCTGTTAATGACAAACCTCTTATCCAATTCGGAATTTTTTGTTTCCAGGCATGAATTTTCTACCTTCGCACCAAAATTTCACTAGTCCACATAGACTTGAAAATTCAAATCCTCAAAAGGGATTGGCCTTTGCAAACACACTGCGTTGAAATTGAAAATCCCAGTTGCCGCTGGGAAATTATACACCCCAAAGGGCTAGGAAAATTCTTAATATTTTTTACAGTGTTTCGACGCAAGTGATTTGCACTCGCAGAAGCGTGTGTACTCCGCAGAGTACATAACCTCTGCGAGCTTGTACTTTGTGTCAAAGGCACGGTCGATTTCACATCCAGAGGCTCGCTGCGCGCTCCGCTCCCGCTCCTGGCTTCGTCCACAGTCGATGCCGTCTAACAGGTGAATCCCTGCGGTTGCGCTTGTGAGCCGTTGCGGTTGTGAGCTGTTGCGCTTGCGAACCGTGGCGGTTGTGACCCGTTGCGCTTGTGACCCCGTTGCGCTTGCGAGCCGTTGCGCTTGCGACCCGTTGCGGTTGCGATCGGTTGCGCTTGTGAGCTACGTCGAGTTGAGGCGCCAGACACTGTTTTCCACACCGAAATGACCCCAAACCGGTTTAATGTTTTTTCTCAAATATTTCATGGTCTCTGAAGGGTCAACTCGTCAAAATAAAACCCTGTGGAGCAATAATTTTGACTTTTGTGGCCGAAGGCCTATTTACGGCTCTTTCTTTTGCCCGACTCGGGTGTCAGCGCCGCAGGCCTAGGTGGATGTATGCCAGGCGCGTCGCAGCGTAACAGTGTTTCGTGAGATTTCGCGAAGCCTGTTACGCGAGACCTGGTCTGGCGTACATCTACCTAGTAATACCGGTATAGTGCTCCTCAACAAGCCTCAGCAGCGACGTGAGTCCAAGTGCTTTCATAGTGTAGTTTTCAGTCAATCTCAAAGAATCGTCTTCACAAATGGGAATCCCACTGGCGTACATGATGCCTTGCCTGGAGCCTATGTCATCGTCAAGACAATCCTGTGCAGTGCAGCCAGCATTGAGGTTCCTCTTGTCTTTCTGCAGCAGTTTGGAAACCTCCTCAGATTTCTTTTTCAATGGTAAAGCATCAAACTTCTTATGGAAACTATTGTATTGCTGCCAATCTTTTTCCCTGTGTCAGTAACTTTGATTTATCTCCTGGCTTGTGCAGAGGATTGATCACACTCTCCGCCACTCTGCCCAGTTCCTCAAAGACATGCTCTATGAGAGCGTCTTCTCCCTCATCCTCCAAAATCTGCGTACTAAATATCAAACACGAATGCATCAAAATAAAACCTTTCAAAAGGGTATGTGTAACTATAAATTCTACTTATTACTCACCAGCAAGTTGATTTCTCATAGGAAGAAGGATCCATCATCATATTGAGAAAGATATCGTCTTGTGAAACCTCACTACTCTTCGAATCTTGTTCCACTGATCTAAACCCCAAAAGTCCTTTACAATGTGGGAAGATGATGGGCACCCGGTTTGAAACCCTTTTTCTCTGTCCTTCTTCGTCATACTCAAAATGTTTTTCCAGTTTTCTGGTGAAAGCATCTATGGGAGAACCCGAATTAAACTTCTCAGACAAGATGCCCTTAAAAGAGAAAAACATAAGGTGAGTTTATGTTCCTTCCCTGACTTGGCCTCGTCTCTCAGCGCATTCATTCCATTCAAAAAGCACTTCTCACCAGAAAAACACCATCTCTTCTTATCGGGTTAGGTTAGCCCCGCCGTGTGATAGCGCAGAGGAACGATTTGAGACACATTTGAAAACCTAACAATCTTTATTTAACTTTGATACCTGTGAGTTAACAATACAAACTTTGTCGGTCACCTTCACCGAGTGGAAATGGAAGTTTAGAGGGCAGGAAGTCTTTGACAGTGCAAGTTGAATTTGCCTCAGGGCCCCGTAGGCCCTGTAACTCTCAAGTGTGTCTGAAACGAGCTGAATCCTGGTTCGCTCTCTTAGCCGTGACAGTACGGTGTTAAGAGTGCATTGTGTGACATGCGCGGCCGGAAGAAACATATTTTCCCAGGCCTTTTGTAGCTCTGTGGCAAGTTGTTCTTTGCTTAGGACCGTGGACAAATGTTCCATGATTTGTTCCCCAAGTCCTTGACACACTACAATTTGAAAGAGCAGGTCATTTTCTTACCTGGTCCAGAACAAGTGATGGACGCCGTCGCTGCAAGTGGTCCATCGCGAAGAGGACTCTGGCGTCCGAATGAGGACACACACATTGTGCCCAACCATCTTCGGCCCGAAATAGGTGGTCAGATTGTTCTTAGTCAACTCCAGAGTTGCGGAAAGACAGACGCTGCAATCAGATACGAAATAAAAAATTCGTGAGTAGCAAGAATGCTTGCGGCTGACCTAAGAGTGTAAAACTTGTTGGCTATCGCAGAGTTGTGGCCCAAGTACATTGGCACGACCGCACTCGCTTCACTATCAGCAGATAGACTGTAGAAATTTACGCAAAATCATTCACCGTAAAAGGCTCTAAATTACATCTCTTCCAGACCGGGCCTAATATTGCATTGCTAGGTTTCCCCAAATTAGAAGTTCTGAGCAAATAATCCTGCCCTTGTGATTCTCTGACTATCGCTAACTTGCTGAGGAGTCGATATTCCACAGAATTAAGGACCAAAAATGTGCAGGTGTGATTTGAATTTTTGCCCCCCGCAATACGGACAACAAAGTCGTTGTCGCACCGTTCAGCCGCTCGAATTTCCTGGGCGCGTAGAGCAAGGGCCTCCGCACTGCCGTTTGCCCGCCAATGCACAGAGAAGAACGACCCAGGCGTTTATAGTTCTACAAGGTGGTTCAAGTTGCTTAAAGTTATGGCTTACAGTTAAGGACTCAATAGCAGTCTCGATTTCTTGGACCGAGTCGGAAAGATAGCTGAAGAGAACTCTTAATGGGACTTTGTGATCCACTGGTTTTCCCGAAAGTTTCAGCCGGCGTTGTTTGTTGGCGATAGCATCGCACCTGCGGCAAAAAAAGGCCCGTAATTAATATCTAACATGTCGTCACATCACCGTGACGAGCAGCGCGTCCGCGCGCAGCACGCGGTGCCGTGGCCGTGGTGGCTCTGCAGCGCGCCGCGCCGGACTCGGGCCTCCGCGCGCCGGCGTCTCCGTATCTCACGGCTAGAGAGACTCAGAGGGAGAGAGGCGTCAACTCGGGGCCCCGCGCGCTGCGCTGTGATTGGGTCGGCACTGGGCGGCTCCGTCGGCCAGCCTAACATCTGGCCTCACAAAGGCAGGGAGTTGCGAATCCTCCGGAGCCCGCCGGGCTCCAGCTAGCCTCCTAGGGTCAGGCGACACAGATGCGCGGCAGCGCTACACCGTAGTGCGCCCGGCGGCGCTGCCGAACGTCCTGAACGACGGTCGGGGTGCATTCGGCACGTGTGCCCGGCCAACCAGCGGGCACAGCGCCTAGCAGCGCCGACCCAATCACAGCGCAGCGTGCGGGGCCCCGAGTTGACGGCTCTCTCCCTCTGAGTCTCTCTACTTACGGCGCGGGACGGAGGGGAAAAAAAATCACACTTACTTTTTCTGAAGGTTTCGCCAGATCTCTGCTGCATCCTTAAGCCTTCGGCGTTGCTGTGTGCTTGCGCAGACTTGTTCCCTCAGTCCGCGCGTGGTAATGCACTCAGAAAGACGTTCAAAGAACTGCATATGTGGGATATGGTGATGTTTTGCATTGGGACTTCCCTCAGAAACTTGACGAAGTCACCTGGCATGTCGACACTTGAAAACAAAGTCTTGAGGTCTGTCTCCCCAAACGTTCTTCTCGCAAACTCTACAAATGAAGCGACATGGATTGCACGGGAAGTCGCGGTGGCCTTACTGATGCCGGCTCTGACTTGAGAAATTTTAAAGTCTCCCAGGAGCGAAATGCGGCATTTGGGCCCAGGAACTTGTGCCTTGACAGCATTGTTCACTTGAGAACGGCGGGGTTTGCCTGCGAAAAATAAAAACACCGTCAGGGATCTGGCGAGAGAGGACGATAAACATTCCGGAGAAATGCGTGAATAACTAACCTGGTTTAGGTGGGGCCTTCTGTTCTTCTGCTCCGAGAGAGTACATGTGTCCGCGCAAGGCCAAGACAGCACCCCGAAGAGCAAACTTGTTTTGCTTCAGCCTGTGCCCTAGACTCCGCCGAACAGCACGGAGGGTTGTCTTTCTCAACCCTCGTTTAGTCAGCTTGCGGCTGGCTTCGAGAAATTTCCGCAGACGGGCAGAATTTTGAGGAATTCCCTGCTGTGATTCTGCGTGCGTCCTTAGTCGGAATGGACGGCAAAGGCGTTTAAAGCAAACTGGACATAGACTTATGGAATCTCCTTTGTCACTTGGCCGCTGCACGAACACACGGAGAGAAAGAGCAAAATAAGTCTTTTTCTATCACCGAAAAAAACACACACAAAGAGACGCATGGCGACGAGAAACAAACCTGTTCACGAGCAGACAGGCCTGGCTGCTGCGGCGGGGCGGCGGCTCGGAGCGGGGGCAGGGAGCTCTGCAGGGACACAGAGCGATCAGGCGGAGGCACACAAGAGCTTAACAAGCAGGCCCGCCCTTCCGCTACACGAAGTTGCCAGCTCCGCTTGGCTCCGCCGGCAACTCCGTTCGCGGCAGGGGCCGGGCCTGCTTGGCCTGCGGGCGACGCGGTTTGCGGTTTGCTGAAGAACATGATCGAATGATTTAGCAGGCCCTCGGCCCGCTTAAACCCGTCGTCTTTGAGTTTGCCCCAAACACTCGAGAAAGGGATGTAACGGTGAAGCACCGCGACTACAACCCACCCTTCTGCTTACAAAACGTGTTTTGGGGGTGAGGGAAGAGTTTCCTTTCTATTTTGCGGTTTTTAGGCCCTTTTCTACAACTTATTGTTCACTATGGCAATTTTTACCTTATTTTCGTCAAAAAAGACCGTCTAGCGCGTAAACGGTTAGAGACAGAGCAAAACGGACGAAATTTTCGTCCAAAGGGAAAGGGTTCTACTTTGACGAGTTACCCCTTAGGACAACATTAAAGAAAAAAAACTTTTTGGGAGAATTTTTGAACCTTGGATAACCCTATTCACACCCTTAGGGGTGGTTGCCAGGATTTGCCGTAGGCGTTTCGTTCTCTAGGAGTGGACCTTAAGATACCGTGAAAATTTCAAGTCTCTAGCACATCTCCTTCTAGTGGAACAGACACACAGACAGACACACAGACACGAGGTCGTTTGCATAAGCCCGCTGGATAGCTTTTCCAAAGCAGAAGGGCGGGCTAAAAACTACCAGGATGATGGGGCACCTGCACACCTGGCCCTGCTGTTCAAATTCTCAATGGGGCACAAACATTGATTCACCATTGACTTTCCCCACTGGAAAATAACTGCGTCCAGCTTCCTGAAGATCTTCCCAGAGGTGAGCCAGGGCTCGAAGAGTGAGGCGCCAGTTCTTCGGGAAGGTGAGGGCCCGGGACCCGGGGAAGTGCCAGTTCTCCATCTCATTAAACATTTCGGTCCACAGCTGAACATGCAGCGAGGATGGAGTCACCGCTATTTTAAGGAACTCCGACTCCTGCTCCAGGACGCC
The DNA here is from genome assembly GCF_000697945.3 of Frankliniella occidentalis. NCBI lineage: Eukaryota > Metazoa > Arthropoda > Insecta > Thysanoptera > Thripidae > Frankliniella > Frankliniella occidentalis. The sequence goes on along the minus strand of NW_026267266.1, from coordinate 418,551 downwards.
GTTGAGAGAGTCGAAGAACTTCTTGACTCTCTCACAAAAGCGGCCTGTCGCCATCGCCTTCGCAGGAAGCACCCCAAGAAAGGTGTAGGTGATGACACCAAGAGCAACAGACTGACTTAACAGCTGTGCTGCCGGATCCACCCTCATCTTCTCGAAGGAATTCATGTTGAAGTGAGCCAGTGTCACTTTTTTGGCAATCCGCGGCTCCATCTTCATGCCATTTTCAACGAATGCTTTGACATTATTGATGTCAATGACATCTTAAGTGCCATCTGGCTTGGAGATGCCGAGGTAGTATTTTAGTAAAGTATTTCTCACTGACTTACGGAGATTGTGGATGTCAAAAACTGTGTAGATCTTTTTTCCTCGCAGGTAGAACCACGGCTCTGCATCGGACGACCCCAGCATCTCAAACGCCTTCTTGTTCTTGGCCAACCCGTCCGTGACCACCGCCCGCACTCTCTACCTAGTGGCTTGGATGGCGCACGTAGACTCTCGGAAGAGAGTTTTGAAGTCACTTCCTCAGAGTTTCATGTGAGTGAACCAAAAAGAGAAAGGTTGCTTCCAGCCCCCGTAGAGTAGATGCTGCGGACTATGCAGACCAGGACCTCTTCAGCGGGTAAAATTCTTCTGTGACCGTTGCCGAGATCCACCCAACCGATGATAGAGTCGGTGGCAGCATCGTAGACAAACTCCACGCGGATTGACATTTCGTCGTAGATGACAATGATATCCTTCTCTTCCTCGGGCATGGTGGATATCCGGGCTGTCATTGCTGCCATTAAAGTCTTGTTGACACCTGGGCAAAATTTGAGAGTTTGCAGGGTTCTGGAAATGGTGCTTTTTCCTGTCTTGATCATGGGCAGGGCATTGTAGCCGCTCGTTGCTCTGCTTGTTCATGCCTAAATAGACAGATTTTTCCCCGCGCTTGTACCGGAAGGCATGCTTATTTTTCCCAGCATTCCTCAAATTTGCTTGGTGTAACTTGAAAAAATTCAGGTTTAATTTTTCACGAAAGCTTGCGAGGACAGTTTCTTCTTGAGTGGCCTTGACGCTTCACGTGTTTCATTTCTTGTGACTTATTCTGGCTTTCGTTTTGTAGGCGCACAGCTCGTTGCCGGGTCACTACCAGAAGATGGTAAAACATCATGAAGGTGGGATCATTGCGCTTGTTGCGTGGCACTTTTGGAAGAGGTGGGAGGCCCAACACCTTCCGCTTGCGCCGAAAGCACTTCTTTGCACCTGCAGAAACGACAAGAAAAACTCGTGAGTACTTTACGGAACTGGCCAACAAGTTTGACGCTATTTGAATGATAAACACGGTAAATGGTCAATTTTGTTCCTGTAAAGAGTACGTCTATATGCACACCTAGAAAGGATGCAACTTTGTCCTTGACACTGGATAAATTATGTAAAGATTTACATAGGTTATAAATTTTAGGAGCTAAATTGCATCCTATCTCGATGTGCAATGTGCACGAAAACGTTCCCTTAATAGGAGAAAAATTACCCCTTTACATTTAGAGAGTGCAGCATTACAATGCAGATATTCCACGGCGATGGACACGGGTGCTCAACGCGCCGGATAGGCGGACAGCTATGTGGAGATGGCGGCCCACACTGCCGAGCGCAGGCGCTCTGGCTGCCCGTGCACGATAGGGAAGTCCGTCACTCCACATGCCATCGCCTCACAGCTGAGGATTTGTAACAGTGTAACATATGCGACTGACTTACTGCTAACAAGGGAACTCATCTAAGTGTTAGTCCCCGATTTTGTCCCGCCTTTGGGGTTTTGAAGGGTGAACGTATACAAAACGATTGGCAATGAAAATTCGTGCCCAATTTCATATTTAAATTTATAGGGGAAATCCACTTTCTCCAAAAATGACTAAAAAAAAGCATTTTTTCTGAGAAATCCAAGAATTATTCACAGCTTGTATGTATTCAGTTAGAAAATGTCGATTTAAGGCCGAATACAAATACAAACTTGCGGTCATTTTTGGTTTTTACAGAAAAAATGCATTTTTTAGTCATTTCTAGAGAAAATGGATTTCCCCTATAAATATGATAATATGAAATTGGGCACGAATTTTCATTGCCAATCGTTTCGAATACGGTCACTACACAAAACCTCCAAGGCGGAACAAAATCCGGGACTAACACTTAAAAGAGTTCCCTTGTAAGGGGTTGAGTTGTCTCTATGCCCTCGGTGACATCCATATCCACATCCTCTCTGTGGAGTCTCCAAACATTCCATATCGAGATGAATGTCTTCAAGAAAAATATTAACATTAATCGGCGAGCAAGTTTTAAGTGTCATAAATTTAGAATTTATTTTGTAAATATTAGTTACAAAATATATGGGTGGGGACGGCCTGGGGTGGATTAGCTGCCTTGGGTCGGGGTGAGGCTCTGCGCGCCCCCTACCTGGGAGGGATGGGTCTGGTTGTACATATGCTTGCTTCGGGCTTGTCAGTGCACAGTACCCCCAGCGAGTATGCCGAACGCGTTTGCTCGTTTAGGATTCCTGCTGCCTCCTTTTCCCCCTTTTGCTAGCCCCTCCTACCCCCCCCCCTCTTTGCTGTTCCCTTGAATAATTATGCGCCTATTCATTACAGTCACACATTTTCAGCCAAAGGTACAGGAAGGGATGCAGGTCCTGGCAATGGTTATTTCTTCAATGCTGGCCGCGGTAACTGGCCTCGAGGTCGTCCAGGCGGGAGGCGGCGTCCTGGGCGTCCAGGTAGGCGTTGGCGGCGGCCTCCTCTGCGGCCAGCTCGGCCTCCTCGGCCAACTGGCGGGCGGCTCTGGCTTCCTCATGGGCAGCCGCCAGCTCGTTGGTCCTCTGGCGTAGGTAGGCCTCCGCCGCGGCCTGCTCCGCCCGGTACTCCTCCATGGCCAGGGCCTCGCAGGTGGCGCACAGCTGGCGGTACGATGGACACCGTCGGCACCCCCACGTGTTGCCGATATACATGGGGTCGGCCTGGCCCGGGCTGTCCAGCACTGTAAACGAAGGTCATCTTAGTCTCCTGTTTGGCCATGTACTTTACCTTGTTATCTGGAGCTTACAGCCCTCCTCCGCGCTGATGCTGCACACTAAGGCCGGGGGCGTCGCGCCGCCTGCGGCCTGCGCGTCCGTGGGGCTGGGGTCCGCCGGAGATGCGCCAGGCCCTGCCACGGCCCAGCGCCGGTCGGGGGTTGCGTGCTGCTGCGACGGGCCCATCACCTCCTCGTCCTCGCTGGATTCGACCGGCTGGCCCCCGGTGCTGTGGGCTGGGCTCAGAGGCCCCGCGGTAGGCTGCGCCGGGCTGCGCCGGGCTGCGCCACCGACATCAGCCCAGTGGAGGGGGTCGGCCCAACCCCCGACTGCCGGATTCCACACCTGCAGCAACACGTGGACCCGGTTGGCCCAGATGCCCGGACACTCGTCTGCAAGAACGGGTTCTGATTAGCACTGATTGGTACGGTCCGGGGTTGTTCCTGTTCCCCTGGTACTCGCTGTGGAACGCAACGACGTTGCCGGACCGGAGCACGTGCCACCTGGTGCTGGGCATGGTGGTGCCGACGGGTGGGCTGGCTGGTGATGAGTGGATGCTACTTTTTGACTTTGATAAGTTTTTATTGGTCTTTTGCAGTGCACACTTTACATGTTCAGATTTATTTATACAGGAGCTGTTCCTTATACCAGCTTAGAATACATGACATTTTTGTTTTGGTGACTATTTTGTTTTATGAATATGGCATGATAGGGAAATAATAGGAAAAACCCTATGAGAAGAGAGGGGGGAGAGGGGGAGGGTGCCGATACCGAGCGGTAGGGGCAGTGAGAGTTGCAGAGAATACCAGTATGGTATCAAGTAAGAGCAAAAGAGCGCAGTACGGTAATTGGCAGAGGCCTTAATGGCGTAGGGCGCCGGAAAAGCGAAGGACCCTGAAGAAGGGCTGATTCTACTGCGAACTAGTGCGCGAAAAGAAAAATTTGATTGTTAGAGAGTTGCAGTTTGAAGGGCGGTCACCCATCCAGAATGGGGCCGAGGAAGTGCTGCTTGATGGCGACCTCGTCGCTACCCACTACGCTGCCGAGACAGGTGGAGGGAGGGAGGTGCCGAGACCGGGACAAGCGTCCCGGTCCAGCAGCAGAGAAGAACAGAAAGAGCCGGGTTCGGTCGAGCCCAGGAGGGCCCGCCGGAACCGGATGTGCGCAACGCGCCTGGCTGGTGGATGAACACCAGAAGAAGAAGTGAAGAAGGGCTATGCACGCACGAAGGCGTTTCCGGTCCGCGCGGAGGCGGCCAGGAAATGGTTCCCCAACCAAGTCTTGGCCGGGGTCCCTGCTGCTTGACCCGCTCCACGGATCTGCCCACTGAGCCGTCGGGACGGACAGGAGGAGAGCGGAGACGGGTCGGAGGTAGAGGAGCAGCGAAGAGGAAGGCAAGGTAGAGACGAAGTGAGGCAGAAAACAGGGCGGAACCAGGGGTGAAAATGAGCATGATTGGCTGAGCGATTAGCGAAGCCTATTACTCCGTCTGGTCGGAAAAAACTTTTTCTGTCTGTCTGTCTGTCTGTCTGTCTGTGTGTCTGTGTGTCTGTCTGTCTGTGTATCTGTCCGCACGAAAACTCGAAAACGAATTGAGCGAGCAACCTGGGATTTTCAGGGTCGTTTTGTATCATAAAAAGACAGATCGAGTTCGAAGATGAGCATTCTAGCTCAAAAATTGGATTTTTTAAAAATAGAAAACAACAGGTCCCATAAATGACGTTTTTTAAAAATATTTTTTTATGGCGTCCTAAGGGGTAACTCATCAAAGTAGAGCCCTTCGGGCGAAAATTTTGTCCGTTTTGCTCTAGCTCAAACCGTTGAGGCGCTAGAGGGTGTTTTTGACGAAAATAAGCGAAAAAGTGTACAACCCTGCATGATAAGTCGAAGTGACGGGCATTGACGGGCCGAAGGCCCGTACCTTTGTGCACATTTTTGCACTACCTGACTCGGGTGTCAGCGCCGCAGGCCAAGGTAGATGTATGCCAGGCGCGTCGCAGTGTAACAGTGTTTCGTGAGGTATCGCGAAGCCTGTTACGCGAGACGTGGTCTGGCGTACATCTACCTTGTATTTTTGGCTGAGCGATTAGCGAAGCCTAT